>NC_061086.1:26876515-27179545 GCF_018902025.1 Drosophila willistoni | reverse complement strand
GCTTCAACTGTACTTTAAGTTAGAGTTTGAGTTTATGTTTATATAGCGGACAAATAATTGCAATTGCCGAGGCAACAGCAACAGTAATAGCAATAGCAATAGCAAAAGCAACAGCAACTGTCATGGGATCATTATCAATGATTTTTACGGCCCTTGCTGGCTGACAACTTGCAACAGGCAGCAGGCAACATGCGGCAAGGCAACTTCCAACTTGCATCTGGCAACTGGCAACTGGCAACTCATGTTTGAATCCGCTTACCGGAATGATGGGATGATGATGGTTTATGATTGCTCGCACAAATGCAATTATATCAACATGTTGAGCAACCTTTTGTTGTCACCTTACCGTACCGTTCGTTGTGGCGTAAATGCAAATTTTGCAAAGTATTATCATTAATTGTGCGGCATAGAAACGCCAAGACATCAGTTGCAAAATGCTCGTTAATATTCATTAGCCTCCGACGTGGCGATTTTCATTTGGAGAAGGTCTAAACTGTCGACAACTTGCAATTATATGTATATGTTGGCCTGGCCCAAAGCTGCTGCTGCCTGACGGCCCGAAGAGTAAATTAGAGCACATGGAGACGTGTTTTTCGCCTAGGTTTTACCTTTCCCTCAGGTCCAAGTCCTGCTCTGGCAATTGGAAAGCCAATTAAAGTACAAAAACAGGATGTACATGTAACACATCCTGACGCCTACCCAAATTATTTATGAGAGAAACTCGTTAGTTACCATTAAAGATGAGGGACAAGAGAGCTATCTGCATGATATTAGCTGGATTCAATGTGATCTCAAAAAAACATCAGCAATCTTGCAATAAAGATATTTTGTTTCTAACCCCTTCAATTCACGCACACATCTCTAGTGAGAGCAATAAATACATTTTCTGTATGTAAGTTTAAGATTTATGACCGGATTCTCCATCATCATCCAGCAGAGGAAAGACGAACAACAACAAAAAAAAATCTTTACAAATCTTGCATGTAATCTCCTCTCACACTCGTCTTACAATCAAACGCAAAACGCACTTTGCCGGCTGCCCTTTTGTCGAGGTGATGAAGTTGCATTAACAAATCGAATAAAAGGCCCAACAACAATCGAAAGTGTTGCCTGTCAGGCGGCGGCATTTGAATGAGTGGAATTGTGGGGTGGGGGATGGGGGGAAGGGGGTCTTTATACCATTCGCCATTCGCTGTTTGCCGTTCGCATCGGCAGCCCCCAAAGTGTCAGCTGAAGAGGAACCTTTTCATTGACCAGCCAGAAGCAGCAGCAGCAGCAGCCACTCTTCTTTTTAGTGTTAGTTGTTCTTCTGCCTGTTGGGCATAAACAATCAAGATGTCTGCCCTAAGAGGCGGCTTACAAAATATACCACCTTTTGCTTACAACATTATTTTGTGGCGCGGTATGTCCGTTCCTCCGTCTGTCTGTCTCTCTGACTGTCCGTTCGTCTCATCCTTCCTATTTCCACCTTCCCCGCTGGCTTGGCTTGACTGGCTTCATTAGGCGCAACAGCAGTCTTCGACAACTTTGACTTTGATGGCATAGCGCGAAACTCTCCTCTACGCCCTCTCGCTTTCCTTTCACCTTAACTTCAATATACTTTTGGCCTATCTTGGCCACAATTCAGTGTATTTTTATGCGCCTTTCAGCAGCAGCAGCAGCAGCATTTTCTTGGAACATTTTTTTTTTTTTTTTGTTCGCTTTTCGCTACCGGCCCTTTTATTTTTCACAATTTTTAATAGACACTTTTCAACAACTGCTGCTGCTGCCGCTTCGGTTGCTTCGGTTGCCGCTGCTGCCAAAGCGCTCATTATAATAAAATTGTTTCAAGTCGCCCCATGTCTTGTGTCGTCGCTAATAGGCTTCAGTGCAACCTGGTTGCAGTTGCAGTTGCAGTCTCTGAGCAGGCGTTTTTGATGCAAATCGCATTAAACATGTGTAGAGCAGCTAAAGAGCCAAAACGGAAAACCCATGTCCATGGCATCGGCTTCGGCATCGTCTTCGTCTTCAGCAATGCCGTGCCGCATCTTCTTGGGCACACAAAGTGCACTTTATTACCTGACATTAGTTGCCATTAGTTTGCCCAGACATTTTATTGCTAGTAAGTACAATGGACTGCCTCTTCATGCACAGCCCAGTTTCCTTTCAATTTCCTTTTTACTCGATTTCAACACCAATCAAACTACATCATCATGTTGTTGACATCGGAAAAGTGGTAACCAAATGAAAAGCCTCATGTCAGACTTATCTTTTAGCCTTAAAACCAAATAGAAATTGTCTTTAATCCTGGACAAATACCGGTAGCAAGCACAAGTAGCAACAGTTGGTAAGAGATGATAGTCGTCCCATCATTTCTTAAATTCTTTTAAGAATTTTCCTTATTTTTTTTTTTATATACAAACAATTACACTTAACGTTAGACCAATTTGGTATGAGTTCTGGGGAAAGAAAACAATAAAGCAAACATGAGCACGAACAATTTTTACACTTTTAACTCTGGCAGATGCTTTAGCCCAAAGAGATAAACTAAACACGGCAGTGAAGAGGCGGAAACATGCAACACACTAGCTCATGTGTGTCTGTGTCTCTCTCTGTGTGTGTAATCTGTGAGACAAACCTCAACTTCAAGAACATAAAACTCAAAGTACAAAAGTTGCCACGCCATAATTATAACTTACGTGTACGTGGAAGAAGGCAAAAAAAAAAAAAAGGTCCAGAATGCCTGCGAATGGCTGACAAGCGGCCACAGCCCAAGCCTAAACTATGTGTTGCAAGTAGAAGAGGCATAAGAAGAAGAACAAGTCGAAATGAAGGTACAGGCCCCAAACAGTTTTGCTTTGCCTCCAGTCCCCCTTCTCTCTCTCTATCTCTCTCTCTTCTCTTAAAGCCAGCTAGGTTTCTGATCCTGCTGCGCCCCAATCGATAAAGTCGAAAAAAAACGAATGAAAAAAAAATGCTAAAAGCCAAGTTAGCTACTGTGGCTAGACGCGGATGTTCTAGGTGGTAACGCAATGCCGGAACATGGCCACATAAAAAACAGAGCAATCTCTGCCCACAAAAAGAGACACAGTGAGAGAGCGAGAGAGAGAAAGGGGAAGAATATTATGCAATATCTGTATCGCACTTTCTACATAAAATGCAGCAGCTGCTACTTGCTGATGACAATATTTCAGAAGTCCGGACTACCGCTTGACCCCAAAAAACAAAGGCAAAGAGAAAGGCCTCCAAAATGCATTTGGTTCTGCCATGGTTTTCTTTTTCCTTTTCGTGCTGACTGGAGTTCTTTTTGCAAATTAGAAACTAATCTTCTTGGAATGTTCATGCATATTGGGTTAGTCCCTCTCTCTCTCCCTCTCTTTTATTCTCTCTGTGTCTCTGAGAGATTGTGTATGCCTAATCTGTTTACTACCTAGTACTAAGTTAATAATGACCAATTAAAATGGACATAAAATGTGAAAATTTTTGTTATATTTAAATTATGCTTTTCTTCTTTTCTTCTGTGTCGTCTTGCCTTGGCTTGAACATTTACAGTTATTGGACAAGCTACTACACCGCCCGAACTACCAATTTATGGTGATCCCTACACGGAAATTGCTCTCGATTTAGTCTTCCCAAAGGGGCAACCGACGTTCCTGTTGAACGGCAAAAAACTTCAGTTACTCCAGCCACTAGATCGCGATGAGGAGAATCTTAGTCACATTGTGTTTCAGGTAAGTAAGAAAGAGAAGAATGAGTATGAGAATGAGAATGAAGAATCGAGAGGAGGAGGATGAGGACGACGACGTTACTGCAAGTCTATCCATAATTGGATAGAGTGCGAGTGAGTAATCCCGCCACATAATCGCACATTGGCAATTCATTTCAGGTATCCTGCACCGTTCGCACCACGAATAAGAAGCGCAACATTCCGATTATTGTGCGAGTCTCTGATATTAATGACAATGCGCCACGTTTCATGAACACACCCTACGAGGTGACTGTGCCCGAGGTAAGAGCATCAATCGCACAATAAATTACATCTACATATATCGAATATTTTCGTATAGACAACTAGAACACAGTATACTTAAATCCGTTGCCTTTCACTACCGCCAAACGCCAAGCGACATCAATTTATGGCACAAAACGCAATTGAAACAATGTCGATGTCTGCTAGAGCCAGCTAGAGGTAGACATAGAGCTAGAATCGCCAATTAAGAAAAGAAAGAAAAACAATTGTCCATTTTAGAAAGCAATTAAATCATTTGGAAGTCAGTAAAAGAGTAAAGAGGGAGGGGATATTTTACAACCATTATTTATAGACCCCCTCACTAACAGTCTTTCTCTCTCTCTCTCTCTCTCTCTTTCTGTCTGTCTGCCATTCTTCTCCCACTTTTAATTGATTGGAAAGCAGAAGTTAAGAGAAAGAACAGGTAGTTACAGGTAGTGGATGATAACAATCTAACTGAGATCAGAGAAGTGGCATCTGAGTGAGGTACATACATACATACATATAATGTAATTTACATAGTTTTCTTCACCCCAAAGACCAAGAGCATTTTGCAAGTGACACTATCACGTTTTTTGACGTGCAGGCACGTAAGACAATACGATTTTGATTATCCTTTTAGCTTTTCAAACAAACGCCCCCCCTCTGTGAGTGTGTGTTCAGTGTTGTTTTTTTTTTTTTCTGTTTCTGGGTGAGAGGTATGAAGTTTAAGCCCGGTGCATTGCATGGCATATTTGTATTTCATTTTCGCTGATTGCCAAATGGCCAATCGCCAACTCTTGCAGACTCTCCAACCATTTGACATAAAAAAAAAACAAAAAATGCAATTGGCTTTTGCCTCTTAATGGACACAGACAGAAAGTCAGGTGTATGGACAAAGCTTCCGCAACTATCACGACGACGACGACGAAGCAGACATGAGACAAGAGACAGCGACATACTAGTTGGTCACTAATGAAGTGGCAGACAGGCAGTTGTGTCTCTCTGTGTGTGTGTGTTGTCCTCCTTGTCGCATGTTGATGCAACATGTTCATGTGGTAGGCAACAACAACAACAACAACTGGATCAGCAAAAACAGAAACAACAATAAAACTAAACCAAAACGAAAAAACAAGTGCATTGCCGGTTTGTTAATTATTTATTTTAACTATTAACGTTCAATTACTGCCACTGGGGATATATATTAGAAAGCAAACCCAACTTATGACAGTTAAGACCAACAACAGGTGGACCATTTCTGCCTACGACATTGGTCAAGAATTCACATCATCATCCACATCACCTGTAAATAATTATGGGTGGGCGTTGTTGGAAATAAACAGCTTTTAAGCCACAAAACAAAAACCAACAGATCAACCGACAACATCATGGCCAACACAATGGGCCACAAAGCCCAACTTTAGTTGGCTTTTGTTCATACGTTTCGTTTTGGATCAAAAGAATTTCCAGAAGATCAAGTAAATCCGACAACAAAAGCCTATCCAAGTGTATATCAACGCCCCAACGTGGCCACAACAAATTTTTGTTAAAACATTTAATTACAGACATGTGCCAAATATTTTTTATCCGTTCATTCATGGACTACGGGCCATTAGAAACGAGGGCTCTAACATAACTAATTGGCCATTGGCCATAAAACAGAAGACAGGAATTGAAAATAAAACCTAGTAAATCTTGTAAATGTAATAAATTTAAGTTTTTCTTCAAACGTTTTAACTTCGTTTCAATTAGTTAAGCCAACTATTTAACTTGAAGTCATCGTAAAAGCAAAAGCACTAAACAAATAATTAAATTAAATTGCTTAACGGATTTAGTTTATAGAATTGCTAAAAAAAAAAACATAAATAGGAAAACTGCTTATGTTAATTATTTAACAGCAATTAAAAACAATATTTTTCTTAAGCAGGAAGTAGTTGCAATTGCAAGTGCTAGTAAAATATTTAAAAAAGTTATGCAAAACTTTCTTTTGCACAAAAAATGCAACTCAGCTTGGCTGAATGTGAAGTGTTGGCCAAACGAGGTGTTAGCCAAAAAGATACCTACACACACACAGAGACACATGCTTTGGGTATTGGTTTCCTTAATGCAAAACCTGTAGTCAAATGATGAGGCGGCGTATTTAAGGATTAATATGGCTAAATAAATGGCAATATAATTGCAAAATAATCAAAAAAAAATACAGAAAAAAAACAAAACCAAATAGTAGTTAAAGATATTTATATGCATTTTGCGAAAAGACAAATATATGTATGTTTGTGTATGTGTGTGTTTGTGTGTGTGTGTGTGCATGTGTTTATATATGTCTGAATTGCCAAATTTGGCGAAAAACCGTTCAACGACAATTGTCAAAAGTTTCGCTTTACAACCTGTTTCACGACGCCTGCCAAGTATCAAGATTCAGTTGGGCCGAGTTAAGCTTTTTTCCATTGCATTGCATTGCATTGCATGCCAACATTTTCCGACTTGGGCCAAAAAAAAAAAGAGTTGGCGTAATTTTTGTTTAACCAGAAAGGAAGCCATGCCATGCCATGCCATGCTACGATACCCCCGCAAAATGCTTTTGCATAACCAAATCTTGAAGAGATCATGGAAAATGTTTAAAAATGAATAAGTTCGCCTAACATTTGAAGTAAGATATCCCAAGGAATAAATATGTATGTACATATACAGGTTTCTCTTTGCCAACATTTTTGACATAGTGATTAGACCCCGAAACATACATGAAAATCGCCAAAATCACAAGAAATGTCGACCAGCTAGCAAACGAAATGTATTTATTTATTATGCCGCAAAAGATGTCTGATATATATGCATAAAAAGTAGCGCTTAAATTCCAATTAAACTGCCAAGATAGAGTTGCTTTAGGGGACCAAACAAAACTTTGATTAGAACAACAAACTATATGTACATACATATATAGAGAGGACCGTCCCTGGTTTCATCTTGTGGCTCGTGGTGGATTCGTGGTAAATATTTGTCGTTTTGAAATATTCGAAACGTGTGCTGCAAAATTTGTCCAACTGTCACTATCTGTCTGTGTGTTCGCATAATCCCTCCATGCCAATAGCCAGTTTTGCGATGGCCAAACCATCCCAAAGAGCCCCAATGCAACGCAACACATCGCGGCGCAACGCGGCGCGGCGATATATGAAAGCAATTTGAATATGTCGAACCAGACGGCATGGACACCAACGAAAACCGAAAACCAACAACAACAAAAAATAAAGGATAGAGAGGATTTTTGATCATAAATAATTCATTACGCAGAATGTAGCGAGAAAACTACACACAAGTTGTGTATGTTTGGCTGTGTCTATGGCGCTGGAGGAGATGGCCAGACAAGAACACTACAAAATGCAGTCACTCTCATAGACACTCCCTGCCCGCCCACTTCTTGTCTTTCGCACTGAGGCGCAGGGCCAAAAGGGTCTAACGAATATAAGAAAGAAATCAAAAAACCTCCTTGATTTAATGGCTGAGGAAACCCCTTTTGAAGTACCTATTTGATGACACGCCACTGACCTCGTACTCACATATACACACATGCGAGTAGAGATGAATATCAACACTCCATTCTATTCCATTGCAAAAGGCAAATGCCAGTTTATTGTGAACGCTTTGGTCGTTTGGTTCTTTTGGCCATTCTTAGGCTTAGGCTTCCACTCTTTCAGGGCTTCATTATCATAAGCTGCGTGCCGACGATTCGCAAGACTTCTCCTTGGACCTCTATGCCATGCGCCATGTAGGGTACAAGTGCCTTTTGATCATGGGTCGCGCTCCATAGAGTGTCTCTCTGTGTGTGTACTTTTGGCGACATAGTGGCCTATTGAGGCACACTCACTTTTGGCTCTTTGGCTATTTTGTTGTTGGAGACTGTCACAGGCTTTCAGTGGGTACCTGATGATGGCCTGGCTTAGATAGCCCCTTCCCAAGAGAGAGAGAGAGAGAGCAAGCTATCGAGGTGGCATATGCAATTTGCAAAACTGTGACAAATGTTTATTTGTTGTTGTTTGTCATCAAGAAGAACAAACCCAAACTGAAGCAAAGTTCGAGTTGAACCAACTAATTACGTGTATTGTATTGCCATTGAGTTGGCGATCCTTCTATGGTTGTCTTTTCCACCACTGGCAATCAGACGGGCATATAATTGGTATGCACTTGCCGTAACCAGCTCGTTTGGCGATACCCCCAAGGGATACATATGTATGTGGAGATGTGGACGAGTGGCAAGGAATTTTTAATTTCTTATGCCGACTCCGTCCACTTAATTACAATTACAAGCTCAAATTATATCCCCAGAGAGAAACCAGACTGCTCATTAAACGTAGAAGGAGGCTGATGCTTCACATGCATGCCACAAAGGAGAAAGATCGGCTGAGAGAAAGAGAGAGCAAGAGCAAGATAGAGTGGGGTAAGAGAGAGGTGGGCAGATAGAGTTTAGAGCAAGCCTAACAAATAATTTCGTGCTGCCGATAACAATCTCCTGTGCCCCCACCCACACACACACACACACTCTCCATCATCATCATCATCATCTGCAGACACTTATACAAAGGGAAATAAACAATTTCAAACAATTGCAAGATGCACCGCAAATATTTACAGAGCAAGTCAGTATATCACGTTCCGTTTGCATACATTACGATGACTACGTCCAGGGTCCCTGGGTCCTCAACCTGATGATGCTGATGCACGATGGCCCCCGCAAGACAAATGTTTATCGCACTTAACCGCGCGGGAGTTGTGCCACAAACAACAACCAACAACCAGCTAACTTCAACAACAACAACAGCAAACACAAACAGCAGCAACAACAACAGCAACAACAACATCAGCTAACTATAGCTATGAGTTATCTCCGTCGGTGTTGCCTCTTGCCATTGCATCTGTCTGTGGTCTGTTTTTGGCGTTTTCGAGTTGGTTTTTTGAGTTGTTTCTGTGATAGAGTTCTTAATTCATTTCCCAACAATTTACTCTGAGCACACAAACATACACACATTCAAGCCATACACTTGTCAAAACACAAAGCAATCTGTGGGCACATGTAAAACAATCTTTATCTTTTCTTTTGTCAAAATTGGCTTGAGTTTTCTTTTAAGAACTCAAAGCTGAGACGTGTGGAAAGTTTCATTTCATTTCCGTTCAAAAAGCAATGCCCTTAAGATTCTTTACAGTTAAAAGAACAATATGCTAAGTCTTCTTAAATTTTTCAAAACTTCTATATCATGGGGAGAAAGTAGAAATATAGTTTCGAATATCATCAGATATTGAAAGGACTTTTATCATCCTTAGCCAATTTCATACAAGAATAGTAGAAACTTTGCTTAAAGTGTGAAGAAAGAAGTTAATAATTCCATTTTAATTCACTTATTTTAGTTAGAACTTCTTCATTGATAACGTACCTAAACATTTTATAAAGATATTCAGGTGGTTGTTTAAAAAAAATTTAGAATAGAATAGTAATATTCCTTTAGCTTAGAATTACCTAAAAATTGAGTTCTAGCTAAAAGGTTTTTCTCAGTGCATTTCCCACAGACACACACATGAATTTCTTTCATATTATATTTCTGGTGTTTTTTTTTCCTCTGATTAAATGATAGGAAATCTTAATGCTGTTGGGAGTTTTGTTTTTCTTTTTTTTTCTATTTTCAAAGGAAAAACTCTATTCAAACTTTATGCTCATGCTCTTGGTCCACCAGCATCTGGTGGATCTAAGGCCTTTTGATTGATTAATGGGCTGCACCTTACCCGAAAAAGCTTAACAAATACACACATACACACACAAACACACACACACAGATAGATAGTCGCAACAATGCTGGCAAAATGGAAAGCCTATGAAAAAATGTTTGGCGATTTGCAGCGCTTGCCATTTAACACAGATACATAAAGACACACACACACTCACACAGAGACACATGAACAAATCGCAAAGTTCAGCAAATAAACAATGACTAGTTATTTGCTAAGATGAGAGGGAGAGAGAGTCAAGCCAAACCAAGCCGGGCCAGGCCAAGCCAAAGCCAAAGGCGGTGGAGGCTGGCTGGCCTGGCCCTTGCTCTATGCTGAGGATTGGGTTTTAAGGGGGTTTGTGGATGGGTCGGTCGGTAGGCCGATCGGTCGCTCTGCCTCTGCCTCTGCCTCTGACTGTGACTGTGAGTAGCAGCATTTAACCTGGCCTAGAGGACACACACAAACGCATACAAACACTCTACATTGTAAATGTAAAAGGCTGCGCCCGTTACATAACAGCACTTTTTGTAGTTGTTGTTGTTGTTGTTGTTGTTGTTGCACGTTTTGGTTTTGTCGCCCAAACTATCTTTTTGCCAGCTGAAAAGCTGACTAAACACCGGTTCTGCTTGACTTGAGAAAACAATGGCAAATCCAGACACTCTGTCGGTCTGCCGATCCGCCGTTCCGCCAATCCGCCAGTCCGCCAATCCTCCGCCAGTCCGCCGTGCGGTTTGCTATCTTTCGGCCTCTTGCTGCTTCAATTTTCGTGTGCTTACCATTTTTGGTATTTAGAATTTTTGCACGCTACAAAACGGTAACAATCATTATTATCGTTTTTATTGTTTTTGGTCATCGAGAAGTCAAAGTTATCTTCATTTTGCGGCATGATCTAAGAACTGGGTATATATTTTTTTTTCGTCTCTTCTTTTTTTTACAACATTTTTGTGAGAAAATTGTCAAATCTTTTGGCCACACTTGCTGATCATCCTGTTGCCGTTGTCGCGATTGCCAATGGGGCCCAAAGCCAGTTGGCCAAGAGAGAGAGAGAGAGATATATACATAGCTAGAAGCAACAAGAACTAGGCATTAATATGGGTAAAATTATGGCAAAAAAAAGACGATAGAAACCTTAATTTATGGTAATAATTTTCTACGAAATCAAAAGCTGTCAGCAACAGCTTAAAACATAATGATAATGATGAGTGATGATGCGCTTCTCTTTTTTTTTGCTTTGCTAAAAATTATCATCATACCTTCTCCTCATACCATTCATACTATACGATTTCAGAGCACACCGGTGGGCACAACAATCTTTCGCAACATACAGGCACTCGATAAGGATGCCGGCGTCAATGGCCTGGTTGAATACTTCATTGCCGAGGGCAGCACCAATGCCACCGAAGATGAGAAGCTGACTAGCGCTGATGGTTATGGTACCTTTGCCATATCATTTCCACACCAGGGACAGGTAAGTTATTGCAATTGCCCAGCAATATATACCAAGCTATTGATTGCCCGCAACCCAACAATGATTTATATCAATATGTCGTTTCTTCTTCTTTTCTTAGGTTACTGTGGCCAAGACCTTGGATTACGAGAAAATTCAGCGATATTATCTGACCATTGTGGCATCGGTGAGTGACATTTTGAGCATTAATCAATTAGAAATCAGTATTGGGTGACCATATTTCAATCAGCCAACTGTCAGAGGTAGGGAGGGAGAGAGCCCTTACCCTCTCAGTACTCTGGTATTCTATTCACTTCCTGGATTAATTTGCCATGCAACAGTATGTGGCCCATAAATCTTGAACGCAATTGCTTGGCTGCTTGTCGGGAATGTTTGTAGCTTCTCTTGTGGTTGCGGTTCTGCCTGTCATCAGGAATAATAGTAACTCAGTGGCCTCTCATCTCTCCCCCTGTCTCTCCATCTCTCTGCTCCTTCACCACAAATAGATCATCGAATCTTTTCAGTAGAGAGCTAGACGAAAGATCTCTTTAGTAGATCGCTTAAAATTGCTTACAAAATTCGATATTATTCTCACTCCTTTACCTGATATCAAAACGATATTCTCTCTTCGTGTGTGTGTGTGTGTTTTGCATTCTTTGCAAATCAGTTTATATTTGTGGCTTTGTTGCTTGTGGAAACGCATTGATTTGCCCAAGTTGGGAGAGGGCGAATGGTTTAGATTTTTTTGTTTTGCATTGTCGTTGCTAGCAACGCCTTATCTACACTTTATGACATTTCAAAAGAATTTATTTGACATTTACATAAGCAAGCTCCGTTACCATCGTTGACCGTTGGCGATGCGGCCGCCATTTGGTTGCCTGGTTTATGGCCAACAGTTGCTTCGGCCTGTTTCTGGCTTTTCTCCAGACTCCAGTCGGCATTGTGTGCCGGCCAACTGCATTGCATCTGCATTGGAGCCAAAGTGTTTGACGTTGCCAGCTGATTCATCTGTCAGCAATATATTCATCCAATTGGCAGACTTTATATACCACATACATACCGTACTCGTAGATTGTATTTTATAGTATCTTGGCTAGTAGTACCTATTTAATTGCATTACAGTTGACTATAATTAAACATAAATCAAATTAGATTGTCTTGGAGACTATTTACATGGTGGCTCAGAGCCCACGCATTGCTTAGGCCCCAACACGCAAAGTGGAAGTAGCTCAATACAAAACTCAGCTGCAAATGCCTGAGATAATGTTTTTATATAGAAAAATTATAAAGAGGCGTTTTCAATTTAACACGTTTCATAAATCAGCTTACCGAAGAAGCCAAACAGGAAGCCTGCTGCTGCAACCAGCTCTGGCCAGCCCTCTCGATTGACTAACTGACTGACTGGCTGACTGACGACTAGATGGGTGGCAAAAGTGCCTGCAAATGGTCTTTTATAATTTTAAATTGAGTTTGGCAAAACACATTAAATAGAATTGGTTTTAATTATATTACCTAGACGTAGATACATAAAATGCAAATGTAATCAAAACACATACAATCGAAACACTAATGTATATAGAAAGAGAGTCTGCCTATATAACGATTTGCATAATCTCTGTATTGGCATAGACAGAGAACAAGTTACCAAGTGAATTGGCTTAGCTTAGCCTGAAATATTGGCATCTAATTGTAATTTACACCATTTTGGCCAAGCCAAAAAGAAAAAGCGAAATGGTTTAAATAAAATCTTGCAACGCCTGCGCACACTCGAGAGCCATTACCACTTTCAATATCAAAATCTAAAGTATAACCCAAGGCGTGAAAAAAGAAGTGGTGTGGCATGTACAGTGAAAATAGCCCAACAGGCTCCTCAGCCTGGCAAAGGCCTCTTTTTTTTTTTGTGGCTTGATCGAATTGATTTCAGCAGCAACATGCGGTGCAAACGGCAACAACTGCCAACCAGCCAGCAATCGATAAAGTGCTCAAAACAAAAATATATATACATACATATATATATAAGTGGTGCTAGTAGCCTGCAAGGTAGACTCCGACTCCGACTCCCGGGTGGAGCGTAAGCATAAGCTTTTCTTGCCCCAGACGTGCGCAATTTTCGCAACTATGCGGCACCAGCCAGCACATGACCCACAGGCGCAAGACAATGAAAGTTATGAATTACTGCCACTTGAAGTAATTCAGTACAGTTTCGATCTGATCGACAATTCGATATCTAAGGAAACCCAAAATGCTTTTGCTATTGCTATTGCTATCGGACTCTTCTTGTTCAACAAATATTTGAAGGTTCTTGTTCTGATCGTTAATCTGCATTTGGTGGTACCTGTTAAAAAACATTTAAAACTTTGCCTCACGATCACTTTGATTACAAGCAGCAGTTGTGGCTTAGCTCCCACATACAGCTACTATAAGTGAAACTGTGTTATGATTCACGATAAAAATCTGGTTAGCAGACGACTAGCATGGGCACGATTTGGAAAATGTTATGTTCTCCTTGTACTCTATGTACATACAAACATATAGGCGAGCTACAACAAAAATGTATGTACGTGATGGAATTAAACATCACAATTTTTTTTTCTTCTTTTGCTAGCAGCAGCATCTACGTTGGTGGTTCAATAGAAACCATTACAACACTTTCTCAACACACACACACGGAGAGAGAAACAGAGAGAGAGAGATAGAGAGAGGTAGATGGGTAGCTTACGATCTCCCAAACGACCATCTTTGCCATTCAGTTTCTTTTTCTTTGAATGGAGCAAAGAAATTCAATTTCATTTTCATCAATTTCTCTGGGGAATAGTATAGTATACTCTGGCATAAATGAGTATCTTAACTCTAGTCAATTGACAAGATTAAAACAGATTAAAACAGCCAAGAGAATCGGCCCAGTCGAAGGTCTACTTCATAGAAATTAACATCGTTTCATATTAATATTTTGTGGATTTTTTCCTAGGCCAAGTGGGAAATATTAACATCTAGTTTTAGTTTCAAGTCTTCATATTCGCGAGCTTAGTTTATAAAATGGTCCTTGATTGTAATGCAGGTTGTGTCCAGGAAGACTCAGTCCAAAGTTCTTATAGCTTGTTTGTTACCAAACTTACTAATTTCCTTTGCTTTTGCCTCTTTTATAGGATCGTGCACGTAATCCCTCGGATCGTCTGTCTTCAACGACAACTTTGACAGTAAATATTGCCGATTCCGATGACTTGGATCCTTCGTTTATCTATCGGGGCTGTGTGCTGCTCGATGGCGCTTGCATTAATCCGGAATACACGGCCTCAGTGCCAGCGGGCTCCTTGCTAGGCGTACTCAATGTCCTGCCCGAACGTATACAAGCCGTGGATCTGGACACGATCAATTCCCGAATACGCTATAGCTTTGCCAGTGGAATGCCTGGAAATTATGCCGATTATTTTGAAATTGATGAGGAGACTGGAGTGTTGAAGCAAACAAAGGCCATAGACACATCCACGGCTAAGAAATATGATATAGTTGTGCGGGCGGAAGAAATATCGCCGGCACCACGAAGATTCACCACAGCCAAACTGACCATAGCTGTGAAGCCTGTCGATGCCAATCCTCCGGTGATATCTTCTTCGGAAATTGATGGTTATGTCGATGAGAATTCACCTATTGGCACAAAGGTACTCGATGCTCAGGGTAAACCAATTTCATTTAGCACCACAGATGCTGATCTTGGCGAGGGAGATCCAAAACCGGATTATATCTATGAGCTAACGACGCCATCGTTCAATGTGACAAGCGAGGGTATTCTGGTGGTGAATGAAGAGAATCTTGATCGTGATCCACCAGCGCCTGGACGTTACAAGTTCCAAGTGGTGGCCCGGGAACCACGCACCAATGCGGCTAGTGCTCCGCTCAGTTTAACCGTACACTTGCGAGATGTCAACGACAATCCACCGAAATTGGCCATGGTGGCGCCCATATCGATAACAGCCGGAGATCAGCAACGTCTAGTGACCCAGGTCAATGCCACCGATAACGATGAGGGCGCAAATGCCGTTGTCACCTACTCCATTTATCACGTATCCAATAATGGGGCACAGAAGTTCATTATTAATGAACAGACGGGTGAAATCGAGACTCATGGCCGTCTATTGGCTGGAGAGCAATACAGCATCACGGTGCAGGCCACCGACATTGGAGGTCTCTCCTCCCAGGCCATTGTTGAGGTCAGTGTGACACCGGGACCAAATACGAAACCTCCACGTTTCGAAAAGGCCATCTATGAGGTGCAAGTTAGCGAAGGTGCTGAGATTAATTCCACTGTCACGGTGGTTCACGCCGACGATCCCGAGAACGATCCCGTTGTGTATTCCATTATCTCAGGCAATGATTTGAGACAATTTGCTGTGGGCCAGGAGAATGGAGTTATCATAGTCATTAGGAAATTGGATCGTGAGAGTCTGACACGTTACCAACTGATCCTGAAGGCAGAGGATAATGGTGGCCTATCCAGCAGCGCCACGGTTAACATCAAGGTGACCGACATCAACGACAAGAATCCCGAATTCGATGAGTCCACACTGCCATATGTATTCCAAGTGGATGAGGGACAATTGGACACCTTTGTCGGGGTTGTCCATGCCACCGATGCGGATGAGGGAATCAATGCAGAGATCACTTATTCCATACCCACGGATATACCCTTTGCCATAAATGGAAAGTCCGGAGAGATACGCACTGCCAAGAAGTTGGACTACGAGAAGCAAAATGAGTACAAGTTTGTGGTAACAGCCAAGGATGGAGCACCCGATGCCCGATTGGGTACGGCCAGTGTGACAGTGATGGTGCGAGACTTGCCTGACGAAGTGCCACGCTTTAGTGACGCACGAATCGATGTTCATATTCCGGAGAATGAGGCCAACTATCTAGTGGCAACTGTGCAAGCTTTTGATCCGGATTCCATGCCAGAGATTACCTATGTTCTGCGTAAGGGCGATGAGGAGCTGTTCAAGGTCTTCCCGAACTCGGGAGAAGTGCGCACCACCAGCAAAGGACTCGATTTTGAGAAGCAACGTCAACATGAACTTATTGTCGGTACCATTGAGAATGATGGAGATGGCCCGGGCGACACCGTACGCTTGGTTGTCCAGGTGGAAGATCGCAACGATGTAGCACCTCGTTTCTTGACCGTTCCCGAGCCGGTGACTGTGAACGACGATCAGCCCATTGGCACGGTTATTGCCACCATGCCGGCCATTGATGCCGATGGCACTTCTCCAGGCAATGTGGTTCGCTATGAGCTAATTGGCCGCGGCAAGGCCTTGAAATATTTCCAAGTTGACCCCGATACCGGTGCTGTGCGTATACGCGATGAGCTGCGCAAGGATGAGGACACGGAATACCAAGTGGACATCAGGGCCTACGATATGGGAGAACCTCAACTCAGCTCGGTGGCCCAACTGCGCGTCGATGTGCGTCACCTGTTGCTGGATCCGAATGGGGAAAGTAAAATCGATGCCAACAAACTGGACAGCGGCCTCGGCATCATGAATCCCGAGACCATCGGTCTGGCATTTAGCGATGACAGCTACACCACCAGTGTCCCGGAGTCGACTAGTGTGAATAGTACACTGAAACTAGTGCAGATAGTCAACGCAAGAAAATCCTCCAAGGATATGGCCATGCCGGCCTTTAAGTGTGAATTCGTACAGGGCAATGAGTTGGGCATGTTCGAACTAATCTCCGAGGATCATGGCTGTGGCATTGTGCTCTTGCAAACATTGGATTTCGAGAATAGGACAACATATACCCTGCAATTACGTCTAGTGTCGCATAGATTTTTCGTGAATCCCCGCAAGGATCATGCCACAGTTAAGATTATTGTGCAAGATGAGAACGATAATGCTCCCGAATTTGTATTTAATCGCCTGCGTGGACGTAAGGATACTTTCTATGCCGTTGTCACCACGGAAATGGATATCGATACAAGCATCCTGCAAGTACGGGCCACTGACCGGGATTCGGGCAAGTTTGGACAAATCCGTTATAAAATATACGATGACGAAGAGGACAACAGCATCAATGAGAATGAGGGATTGGTAAGTGACATTGATTAATATTTAAACTGGATTTTTTTACAACTGTCTACGCTTTTTTAGCCCACCAGTTACTTTGTGATGAGCGAAGATTCCGGCATTCTGCGCACAGCGAAACCTTTTACCAATGATGTTACTTTTCCCATGGTCTTCTATGTGGAGGCTCGAGATAATGCAGAGGCAAATGAGGAAATGGGCTCACACCGAACTAGAGCACGTATTGTGGTCAATCGACTCACTGATCTCAATCGCATGACTTTGGCCTTCTCCGATGCTCCTCCCAGTGATTTGCGTATTCATTACTCTGAGCTGGAGGAATTGCTGCAAGAGAAATCAAATGGTTTAGTCAGCGGAATTGAACGTTTCAGTAGTCGCAAGTTCCTTACGGATAATGGTACCATCATGGAGAATCCGGCGGCCACAGATGTGTGGTTCTACCTCATTGATCCCAAGACAGAGCAGCTACTGAAACGTAACGATAGTGCGGTCCAAGCAGCATTGCTGCAACCAGCAGCTCGGGCGGAACTCAATTTTGCTGCATCGGGAGTGGCACGTGCCACAGCCGAAGGCATCTATGCCCCCATTGAGATGAAGGAGCAGGTTCATAAGGTAATTTACCTGAATGAAGGGAAATAATGCAGGGAAATATAATTAATTAATACAATTTCAGGTCAAGGCCGCCATAGCAATTGACGATGAGGTCTTTCCCTTCACATTGATTGCTATATCCATTATCATACTGGTTCTGGGTACCATTGGCATCATCTACATATGCATCTCCTGGTCCAAGTAAGTTTTAATAGAATTTCTCAAAGTATTCTTGGATCTAACATTTCTCCTTTCATTTAGATACAAAAATTTCAAGCAACGCATGCGCCAGTATTCGACGCCCAGTCCTACGCGTTATGATCCAGTCATTGTTAACTCCCAGGCCTCGAATGCTGGCGATACAGTGACCAACATGAAGGAGTATGAAACCCAAATGCTTGCCATGGCGGTTCCACCCGATGGCGATGATGATCTGCAGTTGGATTTCAGTGCCAAGAATCATGCATTCTCCTTGGATAATGTTAGCTATATAACCCACAAGGAGAACGGTGGCAATGCCAACGGTGGTGCTGGTGGTCAATCCAGTCCATCCCATTCGGATGCCACAACAGCAACCATAGCCACGCTGCGGCGACACAATAATCTGAATAATTTGAATATGAACAATAATAATCTGACAATGAATAATCGACAAAATACCTTCAATCGCACCTTGGAAATGAATACGCGTAACAATGCAAATCCCTTGGGATCACCTCCACCGAATGGCACCCTGACCCTGGGTCGTATCAAGCATCAGAATATCAATCATTACCAGAACGGAGGGTACAAATTGGACACATCGAGTCGCAACAATCTGGCCAATGCCCAGAATAATGCCTACAGCACAATGGGCAGACGCGGCAATACTTTCGGTGGCGTTGGTTTGCTCAATGTCTCCGGCGATAATTCTGGAGGTGGAGATTTGATGACCAATACTCTGGGTCGCAATACCAACCACAATCACAATAATCGCGTCTTTGGCGGTGAGGTTCCCATTACGAATCCACTTTTTCAACGGTAAGAGTTTAACTCCACAAAATTTATATACATATATCTATAATCTCTTTTTTGGTTATCTCCGACAGATCCAATGGAGACAACCACCTGAGCAGCACCAATGAGAATGTTTCGTTTGGCAAACGAGATTATGGTCAAATGGGTTTCTCATATCTAAACGATTTAGATCGATCCGAGGTGGAAACGACCACGGAGCTATAATCTAACCTCCGATCCACATGACAAATCGGTGTATATAAATATGTACTAAAATTAATCTCTATTTAGCTGCCAATTTTTTGTACGTTTCTAATAGTTTAAGTGCAGTTGCCATTATTGAATTCAGAACTGTAAATATTTGACTTTAGGGGAATTAATATCGGAAGCATTTAAAAAACTGATTAGATTAATTGATAATTGTGCATTAATTTAACACAAAACAAAACCCAACTGCAGTCATTAAATTGTAAGTAATCAATCGAATCAGATTTAGATTAATTATAAGTGAGCCGTGTGAGATGA
The DNA here is from genome assembly GCF_018902025.1 of Drosophila willistoni. Classification (NCBI taxonomy): domain Eukaryota; kingdom Metazoa; phylum Arthropoda; class Insecta; order Diptera; family Drosophilidae; genus Drosophila; species Drosophila willistoni. Next base: position 27,160,191 of record NC_061086.1, on the reverse strand, counting down.
TAAAAGTCATCATTATTATTATTTAGTATGGAAATGCCATTAGCAAAAATTTGATAAGATTGTTAAACTTAGGTAAAAAATATCTTGGCATTCGCGTATATTAAACAAAAAAATTAATGGAAATACATTTTAAACATTAATTGATAACTGTAAATAACGATAGTGCAAGAGATATTTGAATGCATCTTAAGATGTTTTAATAAAAAACTGCTTATGTTATTATAATAGAATTTACGGATTTAACTAATTTACATATTGACTAACACAATCTAATCGTCTAACTTGATTTGGTATTTATTAGAATCTCTATATATGAGACTTCCCTTCCATTTTCACCATTTGTCTTAAACCATCTTTGTTGTCATCGATATATTGCATGCTTCCCGGTGTGTGTTTCTTGTCCTCCTCCTCCTCTTTCTTGATCACCGATGATGACTGTTGGTCCTCTTCTTCTGTCTCAGATTCGCATTTCTATGGGTTTTGAAGGGGAAGTAAGATCAGTGAGACAATTGCAAATATAAATGTTGTTACAGTTAGTAGGTTTAATGATTGATTGATGGATTGATTGATTGATTGAAGTGGATGAATCTCTCTAGTCAAGCAGCGCATCGAACCAAGGCAATTCCTCCATGCCCTCGAGTATCTTCAAGACCTCACTGACACTACTTGTAGTTTCATTTAATTGAAAACTTTGATCTGGATTTGGAATTGGGCATACGCCACTTGAGCCGGATGCAGCCTCATTTAAAATATTTGGATATAGAGCATTTGGATCTTGATTCTCAACAAAGTCGACGACATCGGAATATAGATTTGGAACTGGCACTGCATTGGAATCTTGACTCTCACTCGTATTATAGTCAACTATGTCAAAGAGATTTGAAATTGGCATTGCGTTGGAATATTGATCATTATCATTAAGTTCTACATCGGTGAAGAGACTTGAAAACGGCATTGCATTGGATTCTTGATACTCTGCATTCTCTATATTGGAATAGGGATTGGAAACTGGCATTGCATTCGGATCTTGATTCTCGGTATCCTCTATATCGGTATACGGACTGATGGGCATATCAGCGTAGGGACTATCAATAGACATAGCATTCGAATCCCCATTTTCAATATCGCCAAAATCGAAATTCGTGCCATTGTCTAGATTATGATTATCCCCAAGCTCCAGGCCCAGTTCACTGTCTTCAATGTCCAATAAGAAAGTGCAATCATCATCTAAAGATTTGGCCAAATCCTCGGCCGTGCACACATCAAAATCAAATAAGCCACCTGGCAGGTCGAAGAGGGGGCTCTCCATACGATCAACTAACGGCATCATCTCGGAATCGGAATTATTGTCGTCATCGACAACAAAACCATCCACACCACCAACATCACCACGTACATCACAACCATGCCCAGTTGCGAAAATGCTTTCTAACGGCTGTGTGGTCGGCTTTTCATAAAACTAGGGAATGGAGAGACGTCGAACATTTATTCAAATAGTGTTCTATCTTAAGCTCTTGTTCATTGATCATCACAATAATACGGCAAATGTACGTACTAAAGAGTTTTGCGTTTGTGTGTTGTTTCATTTTGTTTTTTTTTGTTTGTTTTTTTTTGTTTTTTACCTTAACTACTCTTTTATGAGTACTAGCGATCTACTGACTATTCTATGCGATTTATATATTTAGTATATATATATATATATATATGTGTGTAGAGTGGTGTGGCTGAAGCATTATTTTTGTTTTAAGCATAATCACAACATTTGTTCGATATATTATGGGATCGTGCAAGTGGTTGTGGTTGTGGATGTGGGGGGTGGTGTGTGTGTGTGTGTTAGACATGTGGTAGTGGTAGTATTAGGCTCAGCCTTCAACTCTTAACGCACCTTTTGTATATACTGGCGTTTAGCCGTCGCCACACTTAAATGTAGGACACAAGTAGAATCCTCCAAAATGCTGGCCACGGGCTCTTGGCACACAACACCGCTGCGCTCCACCCCACAGGCTCGGAAGAGCACCTGACGCTTGTCTTCCAGTATATGTTTGCGACAATGCTTACAACAAGGCAATGTACGCTCTCCACACTTGACACCGCCCTCAGTGAAAACACATTTGGGTGTGCTGCTCGATTTCTGAATGAGTACTGTGTCCCTTTGCCGCTTCTCCTTCAATTTCTTATGTAGCACTGCCTCCACACCCTGGCGGCGATGATAGCTGTTTAAGGCCTTCAATTGGTCATAAAGTTGTCGCTCATGTGGCGTTTCCTTAAGCTGGTCATGAATGCTAGCTGCAAAGCAAAACAATAAACATATCAATCAACACATATATATTTTAGGTGAGTAACCTACAGTAGGTCTCCCTTTCCTTGCGTATTTCGTGGAGATATTTGCGTCGACGTTGTTTTAGAACTTGCTGCAAATGGGTAAACTGCTCCATGTACAGTCCCCTGAGTTTAATTAACTTTGATTCACCAATGCGAACAGCTTCGGCACGAGTGTAGACACCAGCATGCCTTAAGAAAACAGATTTTGTCAATTTGAATTCAACTACCATTAAATTTCTCTGACAAACTTACTTGAGGGGATCATCATCTTCGGAATCCACACTTTCGTAATCGGATTCATAAAATTCCAAATCTTTGGCTGTATTTCTTAGACATGGTGGATCTTCATCTTGGCTAGAGCTATCCGAAGCATAATCCAATATACGGGGACGTTTACGCACATTGCTCACAATATGACCAATGCTGTTGCGATGGTCCTGATTAACTGCACGCAATAGACAGAATTATATTATTCATCTTTAATACAAGTTGGTTTGGCTACTTACCAAATGGCACAACATACGGCGACACCACATCGATTTCATCATCATCAGGTTCTGGTTTCGGCAAGTCGGGTTTGATATCATCCACATTAACATGGTGGGCGAGATTGTTGAGGAGCGTCTCATTTGTCTCAACACGACTCCGGAGACGACCAACGGACAAGTGGGTCTTCTGTAGCTGTGTCTGGCGATTGTGCTCAAAGCACAGGGTGGTCATTATTTGTTCTTTCTTGTTGTCAAACTTGGCCACAGCGTTTAAGCATTTCCTTCCATTCGAATACACATGGGAGCATTGACGGTAATTGCCACGGGGATCCCGCAATATATGACGGATGCAATAGTCAGACCCTTCAATGCGCATTTGGCTACACTCGTAGCTTGGATTGGCGCAGTATTTGATCTTGGCCAGCTCGTTATGGATTTGGTCGCGTAGCTGCTGTTCCTTATCCGGGTTGCACGGTGCGCCTGACATCCGGCTGCATTGCCGCATTTGGTTCGGCGAAAAACTAGACATTGCGTTTGCTTTTCTATGCTCTTTTTTTTAATATTTTAATTTCTTTGCGATTTATGTAAATTTTCAACAATTCGGAGGCGTGCTTGTGTTTAGCGCGGCGACTTCGATTAAATTCGCCCCGACGCCAATTCGCCCAGTGTTGCCGAATCAGACAATTTGTAGCTAGATTTGGCTACTTTTAAAGGCTGATTGTTACAACAAAATTAACACAGTTATTAGCTACAAGTCCAGTTATGTTATTCACTTAGCCAAAATAAAAGCGAACTAATGGCTTTAATTTTTATTTTTTTCAGTATACTGCGTTTATTTCAAGTGCACGAAATGATACCACATTAGATTAATAGAGTTGGATTTTTTTTTTAATTAAACACTGTTTGATTTTAGCTACATTTTTAAACAATTTGGGAGCAAGTCAACTGTTTCTTGAAAAATTTCGGCAACACTGACTGTCAACTTCGGAGATAGCGATGGCAAATTGACCGATAACTTTGCGTACTCGATAATGCGTTGACAGGCTCACAATGAGTTACTTGCGATTGAATTGCACTCATCGGTTCGCCGCTAGCACCATTTGTTCGACTCATCGTTCGGAGTTGTACTCATTGGTTCGACGTTGGTACCATTTTATATTTATAAGCGCGCAATTTAAGCTAAATTTCTTAGATTTTCTGTTGTCAAGTAGGCGGAGGAAAATGTTTGATCAATAAACACATTTCCAAAACAAAATAGATTTAAAGAAATTGTAAAAATGGAACAAAAACGAAAGAGTCTTTTAGAAAAATACAATATACCATTGTCTCACCTGGACTTTGGATATGTGAAGAATTGCGGAAATGCTCGCGAAATGGAAAAAATTGTTAATATTCTGCGTTCCGGCGAGGAAGGCTTTTATCCGGATCTAACTCGCTGTGCCGAGGATAAGTTAAAGGAATTGAAGCCAAACAGCCAATTATTTCGCTACGAAGAGCCAATACAAAGAAGCGAATTCCTCGACAGAAAAGAATTGAAGCCCATTTATGTGAGTAGATGAATAATAAATAAACAAAGCTCTGATTATTTCCTCTCTGTATAAAGGATTGGACCCATGACATCAAATCAAAGGATAGTACTCTAAATGAAATGAAAGAGGATATTCGTACCTTAAAAGCGAATCTTCCTCCCATGCGGACACCAAGCAAAATAGACACAGACAAATCAGCTACAGATGCGGATACGGCAAAACCGATGCCGAACCCGTCCGTGCCAACAGCGAAAGCTACGAAATCATCTGAAAATCGTATTAAATCCACCGACTATAATAAATGGGACAAATACGATCCTGATGTAGAGATATTACGTATGGATTTGGATGAAGAACGAGCCAAGGAAGAAGCAGAGCAAAAAAACGCAAAGAACGTGGCTCCGCCCAAGAAGGCGGTCGACAAGACTGATGAAAACGAACGCCTTAAGGAACGGCTTATGTCTCGGCTCGAGCAACTCAGCAAGCTGGAGCGGGATCATTTAGCAGAAAAGTATGATAAATGTATTCGTCTGGGCCCATAATTCACTTATTCGAACTCTTCCACAGGCATCGATTGCGCGGTAATGAATACTTTAAGAGCAAGGAGTACAAAAGTGCCATATTGGAATACAGCCAGGCTATAATCTATGATCCAGAGAATGCCAGCCGCTCCTACAACAATCGAGCCATATCACGTATGTAGAATGAGTCCATCTTAACGTCCATTTAACTTTATAATTGCTTCCAAGATCAGATTTAAAAGTCAAGAATTATCTGGCAGCTATTTCGGACTGTGAAGCTTGCCTAGAGATTGAACCGGATAATATAAAGGCTCTGCTTCGTCTAGCCGATGCCAACTATGGTCAAGGAAGACGTCGAGAGGTGAGGGTTTAAATTACGACTGTTTTTTATGACTAATTGTAAGATATTTTTTCCAAAAAGTCGCACGATGTATATCAGCGAGTGCTGCAGTTGGATCCTAGCAATGCCTGTGCCTTGAAATCTCTGGAAGAACTGCACAAGCAACTAGGAGAAATAGCCCCAGCCAATGCCACACGTTTGGTCATTGAGGAACTTCCTCCAGAGGTGAAGCCAAAGCCCAAAGCGAACCCCAAGGCAAGTCCAAAAGTGGTGGAGCCAAAAGCTACTAAACCAACCAAAGACTATGATCTAGCTGAGTTGGTGAAACCAAATCGCATGGTGAAAAATAAAATCCTTAATGCCTCTGATGCTCTTGTTGGCAAAGAATCAATCAAACAAAAACAAGGTCCAATCCAGGAACTCACCGATGCAGACTCTTCTCCATCCATGCTCCGCATGCCTCTGGCCAATAAGCGTATTGATAACAACAAAATTCTCATCGAAGAGCTTTAATGAAGTAAAATGGAATATAATTGAAATGAAATGAATAAACTCGCATTATTTGGTTCACTCCAACAGCTTCTTAACATAACGTCCCACCACAAGGAATGGGCGCGATTCATAAGTCTTCTTAGTCTCCATGGTGATCTCAACTTGATCGCCATTCAAACGATTAATAAGGGTCACACAAATATCGGCAGCCTTGACACCTGCGTGATAGGTCACCGATGCAAACATCGTGGCCTCCATTTCAATGTTGCGTATGCCCAGTCCATGGCATCTCTTAAGGAATGACATCTTGGCGTTCTCATCGTACTCACAGATGGCACCATCAATTCGTCCCTGACCTAAAGTAAAATACGAAAGAGAAAGCATAGAACTGGAGTAAGTGTTACTTCTGAGAATTCTCATTCACATTCCCACCTTCATAGAAACAGTCCGTGGACATTGTGTTGCCACTTATAATCTGGAAATCATCATCGGCGCTTGCACCATATGCCACAATATCCTTGATAACATTCTCAGGAAATCTAGCTGGTCGCACCACGCGTTCACCAAGTATGAACTGCAATAAAAAGAAATCCACTTGAACCCAAGTGCCTCCAAGTGTGGCAACTTCTAGTTACGACTTACGATCTCATGTTCGTTGCGTAGCAATCCATTGTAGGCATTCTTGGTCACCACCACGGTGCCAGGTGGCACACCTATACCTCCGCATGTTCCCACGCGTATGAAAACAGGATCCTCGCACTTGGCATACTTGACCAGCTTGAGCAACTCGTGCAGCACCACACTGAATGTGGATGAGCCCACCCCGTGGCTAGCACAAAGAATGGGACCAACTTTAAACAGTGCATAGCGATGGCCCGATTCACTCAAATCCACAATATCGCTATCTTTCTTTTTGATTTTCAATAGATCTCGCAAATGAAGAGCCAGTTCATACATTCGACTCTTGGTGCCACCCGCGCAAACAACCTAAAGAGAAAATTTATAGAGTATTCAATGTAGGGTAATTTGTAATCTGATTCATTCCTAGGAAAAGCAACCGCAAGGCGCCTTTATTTATCTCTATTTATCACGTTTGCATAAAGCTAAAAACAGATGTGATTGCAATACTGATTTATGGTTCATTTTCTACTTTAATTGTTTTTAATCTCTTAAAGTTTACTGTAAATAATTCGAATTGCCGTTTTTATAGCGCGCTTGTTTACAAAATAATTCATCTTATTTTGTATTTTCATAAAATGGGGATTCCCATCTATAAAATAGTATTCTTGATTGTGCATCAATTGCATTTCCACTTACTCTGACATCGCCAAATTGCTTTTGAAAATCGCTGGTGTCCTTGGTGTTGGGCACATTGATATTCAGATGATACAAATAGTCCGAATTCATAGCATTCAAGTGAGGATTCTTCAGTTCAACACTATAATTCCAAAATATATATAAACATATATATGTATGTAAGAGAAAGGTGATTTCGTTTACATACCTTTTTGCCATCTTTAAATTCTTTTCCGAACTGCAAAATATAATTACATGGATATAGTATTAATTGATAAAGAAGTTTGTTGAACTGTTTGGGGTTGGTTTTATGTTACTTTAATCTGTCGGATGTTAATCAATGATAAAGTGTAATTATTATATTTCTTTTAACTGATCGAACTCAAAAAAAAGTTCCTACTTAAAAAACAAATAGTTGAGGTAAAGTATAAATTTACAGAATAACAATTAATAGACATGAAATAAACAAGCATAACTAAAAGACATAAATTTACAAATACTAAAAAATGTAGATAGGATTCACACGTTTGTTTTAAACTTAAAAAAAAAACCTGTGCCTTGGCAACAATCTTATCAGTAACTATCTATCAGCATATACAATATATGTACGTATACCTATAAATTTCACATTCATTGAAATCATTCAATTTCTTCACTTTTGTTATGAATGAAGATCGGCTTCGCTTTAAATGAATGTAAATAACTATTTATAAACAAAATCGAATCATTTCTTCAGATATTGAAATATCTTTGTTGATGATCTGTTTACTAATTGGAATATGCCGATCCTCAGATACAATAGTCGGAAGGTATTTACATGATACACAACATTGAAATAAAACTATTTCATCAAATTCCATCAGCCAGTAATCAGCATTGATAAATATTGTCAGCTGAATATATAGCTGTCACTATTAAATATAATATAGATATGTTTTTTAAAACATATTAATAGAACACACACAAACTACATACATATGTACTTATACACACATACACAAACCTTACTATTTAGTAGAAAATTCACGTATTATTAGTCTGCGATGCGATCACTTCGAATGCTCCCGATGAACTGAATGCTCATTTTCTTGTTATGCCGGTCTCTGGTTATACTATATGGACAACATATATAGGTTTATGATAATACTACTCAGGATTTGCAGCACGTTTGCCCACAAGTTCTTAAGTTGTAAATATTTACCATGGACGCTAAGTTAGCGCCATCTGTTGGCTGATAGTAACGCCAAGGTGAGCAGGCAAATTCTTCATCCAATTGGAAGATGAAATGTTAATCTAAATTAGTAAACACGAATTTTAGATACCCTTGAAGTCCTTATTATTATGTAAATTTCCATGCGATTGTGAAATAATATTATCCTTAAAAAAAGAAGCCAAGCTGAAGCAACAAAAAACAATTGAAATACATTTTGTTTTATTGTTATTATTTCATTCATTTGCCATTCGCATTTTTCTGTTTTTTTTTTATACATTTACCATTTTACAATATAACTTGTATGTTTTTTAATAGTCAAGTGCTTTCATTTTTTTGTCACATATAATTTAATTTTCAGCATTTGGTTTTTTTTTTAATTTGTGTTCTTTTTTTTCTTTAATGGATCCGAATGTGAAGAGTAACTGTAGTTTAGGTTAATGCTTTACCGTTAGCAACATTAATTAACATTGACATTTAACAAATGTTTTAGAATTACAATTATAATCAAATAGAGAATAAGTTGCGAAAATGTTCAAGTTTCAATCATTATATAATTATTGTTTTATATATTGTTATTTTGTTTTTTGGTTTTTTTTCTTTTTTTATATTATATATGTATGTATTTATGTATATATGCAACATAACAATTAACAATTAGTTCATATTGAGAATAAGTTACACATAATTCCATCGAGAAGAGAACCACAATTAGTTATACATTTAACTAATTCATTTGGTTTAACACTTTTGTCAATATAATGTTAGATATTTGTGTCTTTATTTTGTTTTAGATTTAAATTAACTAATGAGGTTGAGGATTCAAAAATAAAACTAAGGAACTTATGATGATCTAAACTAAGGAATGTTGAAACACCGTTTTGTATACTTTTTAAAGAGAAACACAGAAAAAGAGAGAAAGGATCTCTACTCATGGGCCTGAGACTCCTGTTGGACAAGCTTGAAGCGTCTGGGGGACTTAATGGATCCCTGATGACCAAACAGCGACTTCAGTTGACCATGCTGGGCCAATATCTTACGTATGTAGCGTGACACAAGTATCTGAGGACGTTGCTGCCACTCGTGCATCACTTCCTTGGGGGCATTGACCTGATCGCCATTGAGACGATTCAACAGAGCCACACACACAACAGCTGCCTTAATGCCAGCATGGTGGGTCAGGGCCGCAAAGATTGTGCTCTCCATTTCAATATTGACCACGCCGTGCTCCTGCAGTTTCTCCAAGTAGGCCATCTTGTCGTTCTCACTGAACTCACAGAAGGCTCCATCCAGGCGGCCCTGACCCTCGTAGAAATCATTTGTGCACAGAGTCTTGCCAATGATTGTGTCATACGGATCATCGGCACTGGACAAAGATTTGAGTTCACGTGCCAGTTTCTTGTCCAACTTGGCCGGCCGATGAATAGTTTGGCCAAGAATTGTCTGCCAAGAGATAGAGAGTGAGGAAACTAGTTAATAGCTGCTTCCATTTAAATAAGATTCTACTTACAAATTCATGTGAATTGCGCAGTTGACCATCCAAAGCATCCTCAGTGATAATCACAGTGCCGCCTTCCACTCCAATGCCTCCGCATGTGCCAATTCGGATAAAGACGGGATCCTTGCACTTGGCATGGTACATCAGCTTAATCATCTCGTGCATCAGAATGCTAACCGAGGGTGTGCCCATGCCATGACTAACACAAAGCACCGGGCCAACTTTGTACATTGAATAGCGATAGGAGTAAGCGCTAATATCCTGCAATTGAGTTCCAGCTGGTAGCTTATAGCCAATATCCTCCATAATGAAATGGGCGAAATTCTCCATACGCTTTGGTGTACCGCCCATGCAAACAAACTAGAAAATCAAACAAGACGCAAAGTTCAATGTCAATTTGAATGAAGTGAATGAATTGGTTTTCTTTATCAAGGCCATTTATAATCTTATCGATCCATCTGGCATACATATATAATTAAATTAAGTCGTTTCAACTGGTTTAAGCTCACCCACTAGGTCTGATAACAGAAATCAGTTGACTAGACCACTTTTCTCTCAATTAAGTTAAAAATCAAATATTCATTAAGTGTTATGAATACCTGATTAGCTACTAAACTAAGCGCATAGTATATACTATAGAATTCTTATCTTATTACCTTAACATCTCCAAACATTTCGACTAAATCGTGACTCTCACTTCCCAGCGCCAAGTGATATAGAATATCTTGATCCATTAGCTCAATATTGGAGTTACGCAATTTGACAGTCCCATCGGAGTATCTAAAAGATAAAGAAATAATTCATAATAATTATTGATGAGTCAATTGAAATGTCTTAACTAGTTTTAAGATCATAATTATTCATCCTTTTGCTAGTGTATGAGAAAAAGCAGTTGGAAGATACTTTCGGATTTCAAAATTTAGTATCAAATGAGTTTCCAGAATCCAACCACTGAGAAATGCCCTAATGGGGCCTCTTTGTTTTTGTTTATTATGCTTATAATAATATTTACTATATTTCTAATGTCAAGTTCAAGTTCAATTGATAATGCAAATTCCGGCAACAAGAATCTACAGTCATAATCTAATTTAAAGCCAGTCAGCTAACCGCTATCGGAATGAAAATTGTGTTTACTTTTGGAGGGAAAGTGTATAAGAAATACTTAAAATGATTGTGCAAGCATATTAGGAAAGAGAAATCAAAAAAATAAATGAAAAATGCATTGGATTGATTTTAACATGACTTTTCTACACTGATAAGATAACAGATTTCTAGGTAAAAAATTGCTGCTGTTTTTTCTAAATTAGTTTCTTACAGTTTCACAAACATAATTCCAGTTCAAGCTGGTTTTTGAGAAAGAGAAGCAAATATGTTGTGTAATGATGATCGAACGTTTTCTAAATCATACATCACTCTGGCGGCTTCGGGTTTCGCCAACCTAATCAAATATGCAAAGAGAACAGACCGACTGTTCTATGGCCAATGACCCAATGAAAATTGATGACTGTCATGAAATCAGACTATTTTTATTTGGACCCCCCTACATGATTTCATGATAATGACTGATATTGTATAATAATCATTATCAAGTGCGTCAGAATAAAGCAAAGAGGGGAAAAAACCATTCGAACAAAACAAAATAGAAAAGGCCACAAAAATATAACCCTGATGAAAGAAATTACAATTTGATTTCGAAATTTTCGGGTGAATTTCTACCAAGACAACTAACTTCTTATCACATGAAACCCAAGCAAGTTAGGTGGCCTGACACACCCACCGGAAAAAAGATACATAAATATTTGCTCAAGTGCTAACACTTTTTGATTAATTTACTGTTTGTCTTTGCCTTGAGTGTGGCAGGTTTTGCTGTGGTTGTTTTGCTTTGGCGATACAAGATTTCAATTTCAGCTAACCGCAATTGCATATAGATGACTCACAGTTGGGAATCGAATTGCGGGCAGCCCGCCAAAAGAGGCGGCTAGATGCAACAACAACCCTAGAAAGATGAACAGCTGCAATTTGAATGCAAACTCGAACCGGTTTCTCGTCCTTACCGCGTTATCCTGTGCACATAGGCATCTTCCTCTTCGTTCTCCTTCAAAGGCGAGCTATGACCACGGTCATAATGGGCCTTAAAATCATGCGCTTCATTTGACGTTATAGTAGGTGGCATTTTGATGGATGATGTCAGCGAATGTCCTCGAAATAAATATGTCCTTTTTGTCCTAATCACCACAGGAACGAGCTCACTAACAAACCAACAAACGAAACACAAATCTCTCCAATGTCGCGCACAAGAAGAAACAAACAAACAAAACAACCAACTAAAACGATTTGTACACGTCAACGTTCCGAGCGAAACTAAAAAATTTCTGTACATTTGGCCGGCTCTTATATAGGCTGCCTCCTCCGGCGTCTAACAGTTTAACATCCACCGCTGTTAACAGGAATTGCTATACAGGGTGCCTAGAAAAATTCGCGGCCCATAAACTAGAAGAAACTATATAAATTACACTACCTGATACCTTATAAATATTTATATACATATTTTGTAGATATTTAGAAGTTAACAATCTGAGAGATCTAACTTTTGAAAAGATCGTTGAAATTGGAATATGTAATATGGATTTAGTTTTTTTGAATACTTATAATTTGTAAATTTTTTCTTTAAACTTTAAAAGGCTAAACATATTTATTGTATTATAACTTTCTTAATGGAACCTCAAAAACAAAGCACCTAAACCTAATACCATGCGCCAAAAAAATAAAAAAAAGGTATATTAAAGTCGACAAAATAAAGTAACAAAAATGGGGAAACTGTTCCAACGCCCTATACTACATATATGTATGTAAATCTATGAATATTTATATTCATGATTCATGATTGATGATCAGCATCCACAGCCGACTCGATCTAGCTGCATATGTCCGTCTGTATGAACAGCTAGATCTCGGAGACTATGAGAGCTAGAGCTACCAAATTTGGTATATAGAATCTTGTAGTATTTACGTAGAACAAGTTTGTTTAAAATTTTGTCCTACAATATTTGCAATGTCTCAACAAAGCTAGGCAAGAAGATCTACTCTCTTCATACATTCTCTCTATTTTGCCTTCTATACATATATATGTATTTATACTTCTTTTGAGAGAGAGAGAGACTCTGTATAACTGATAACATAACGGAAGTTCAAATGGCACTATGCTACGCAGTTTATTTGAATATTACATATATATGTATATTTATATAAAATGTAGCCCCACCCCCTCTCGAGGTAAATTCAAAATAAATTGCACATTAAAATGATGTAATCAAAATCATGTCTTATGTTACAAGGTCATAGGTCCAAGTGCCAGCCCCTGCCTAATTCCTCGCCACCCACCCGCCACCCTCTCGGCCATTAATCAGACTGATTAGATTTACTTTTGCTAGTCAAGTGCAATTTATTACAGTTGCACTTTCAACTGGATTGCGCAGCATAACAATTTTGCGTAATTTACAAGGCACAAGCTGAGCTCGCTCTTTCAATGCAGATAGAAATATTCAATTATTATTATTATTATTGTCACAGGGTGCTCCGAATATGTAGAAAAAAAAACAGCTGCTCTAATTGCCGGTCCGGTTGGTTTTATTCATGAAATATGCAAATCATTTGTGGAATATTTGTGAGGCGTATTTTGAACAGGTTATTTGAATTTTTGTTGGTGTTAATTTGTTTCGTTTCGATTCGTTTTTGCATTTTTCAACTCTGATATTTGGCAAAAATGGAGAAATAGAAACAATTCGAATTCAAAATCATTTGCATAACACGATTAAAAATTTGTGCAAAATCATAAAAATTAATTGTTACATAACTCTTAAAATTTCAAGTAAAAACGGTTAAAAAATTTGCATACAATTCTTTGTGACGTCAAAATTGGCCACCCTTTATTATAGACTTAGTCATTTCTGAATGATTTAAGATGATTGGTAAATCTTTTTTAAACATGGTCAGGAATTTTCACTGCAACTGACAGAGGCCAAGAGAGCCCTCTTTTTGTGGCAGGTCTGCGTCATAGTCTTGCGTTTGTTTTCTTTAGCCAAGTCATCAAATCTAAAAACACGTTAGCGAAAGACAATCAAAAGAAGAATACAATATATACAATGAGTGGGCACCTACAAATGTCTACATACAAATATATATATACACATATATGTACATATATATGGTGTATATAAAGAAAAGAAGAAGTAAAACAATAAAAAAAAACTGGCAAAGAGCGCAAAAGCACAAACAACTGAAACAAAAAGGGGCTCGACTTTGTCTGTGCTGCTGCCGCTGAATGGGAATAGCGACGGGTAAATAATAATACATTATTTCGCTCTCTCTCTCTCTCTCTCTCTCTCTTTCTCAGCTATCTAACCACACACCTACATACATACATTAGAGTGGACATTCATTGTAGGCACAACTAACTAACAAACAGGATATCTCAAAACTTTGTTAGTTTCTCACAGCAAAATAAAATATATTTTTTCACTCTTTTATATTTCCATTTTTATGTAGATTACATTGTCAAATATATTAATAAAAAATTTATAAAATCGCCAACAGGTCGCATACGTAATATCAATACAAAACTTTTAGGAGGTTTTCCAACCTTACGCTGTTGCAGTTAGGGATAGAAAGGATATCATAATTGTCCAATTAACGAAAATTCAATTCAATTCTTCCAATTCAACCAAAATTGTTTGAATTTTTCATAAATTTCTTAGACTTTAAGCCAAAATCTTAAATTGATAACGTTTTGATTTTAACAAATTTCAAAAAGCTTTTTAAAACTTTTGATTTCTTATAAATTTTGGAAACGCCATGATATTCTTATGGCTATGCATCTTATAGATCTTAACCGATTCGAATTACATATATTCTTTTTAATAAGTTGAATTGGAAACATTTCTTACATAAGTCTTTAAATTGAAAATGTTTACATTATCTTTAGGTCTGGAAACTTTATATCAAAGGTATTAGCAAAAAGCTCTACAAGTTCTCCAATAAGTCTTCAATAAGTTATATTTTTCAAAATACCATTCCACTCTGCTGTTTATTAGAAATTAGATGTATTGATCCATTTTGTCCATCCTAATATACATATGTATACATACTTTATGTATGCAACTACGTGACACAGCTGGCTGAGCTATGTAAAGCAATGATTTTTTGAGGTCGCCTTTATAAGCCAACCGAAAGCACTTGAATTAAGCAGCTATTCGTAATTAACTTGGCCAACTCTTTGTAATTATCGTTTGCTCAGTTCATTGAATGCCAAACAAACTACATTTTTACGTAAATGAACAAAAGCTAAATGAAATTTCAACATAAAATCAGTCTATATGGGCTAAAGGTTATTGGTGGTTTTATTATCTGAGATGCAAAAGATAAGTACATAACATGAAATTTATACAGCCTATTGGCCAAAAGATAAATGCTTTTAATGTACTCAAATGTGTATCAATTGGAGAGTCCATTAAATACCTTTCACATGCGTTTTATATTGGCAAAACGCTTTAACTAAGTAAATGTAAGTTTCTATAGCTGACAACTGTCAATGGCAGCAACAAATGTCAATGCCACGCCCCTTTTTGGCACTTGTGATGACTCTTCAGTTGGGTGAACTTAGACACTAATGGACGATACGGCCCATTGTTTGGAACTGTTGATATGCACTTTAAGTCGAGTATGCCGTGTGTCCTCTGTGTGGAAATCCACTTAAGTGCAAGAAAAGCAATTTCTTTCTTGGCCTTGCTCGAGCGAGCAGAATGATAAGAGCATAAAAAAAATAACAACAACAACAACAGCAACAAGAACATTTGATAGACCTGAGTTAAGTCTTGAGACATTTGTCATGTGTTTTTTTTCTTTACACGTTTCATTTTACTTGATGCGAATCATAAATCAAACGTATTTAAAGGATTTTATTCTGAATGATGTTGAAGATTTTCCGCCACGCTAACAAACTAAAGCCTTTGCATAAGGTAAACAAGTGCAAAGGGGAAAATAATAATTACATTTTCCTTACTCTCTCTTTGTTAATTGCTTTTGATTATGAAAGCCACTTGAAGGACATTTTATCTCTAACCAGACGCAACGCAAATGCAGCTAGGGCAAAATGAGAAATGCAAATGAAGATGACGAGATGAAAGTACTTTGAAAAGAAAGCAAAAGTCAGGTCCCTGGTCGGTGTCACCACACAGCTTAATCGGATTCATCCCAAATTGCATTACTCACGCATGACTTCAGCGAAATTGAGGAACAAACAGCATAAAAAAAGCACAAGGACTAAGCTTATCAACAATGTTATACACTTTATAACGAGGCTTATAACCAACTTGTCTAAGTAGTCAGATAAAATTAACTGAACTCTTAGAAAAGGGTATAACAAGTCTGGGAATCAGGTCATAAATACGTGGGTGAAATGCATAATAATACAATATATATGTATATATGTTTTTATTCCTCAATCGATAATTGGGTCTTTATTGTTTTCATTTGGTAGTTTGTCTGTTGCCAATATTGTCATACTCATCGCTACTGTTGCCCACACTGCGTATGAGCAATGGCTTTTGTTATTCGATGCCTGTGCGTGGGCTGAGTGTGATAAGCAAAAGCTAAAGAGTATTAGAGTGGCCCGTTTTGGGTGGGAGAATTTAATTATAGATGCATACGCAATACGTCCTTGACATCGGCCTCAATTGGGCCAATTAATTATAGCCAATTTGTGTTATTTGTGGTTATTATTATTAGATTATGATGCATCAACAAAAGCAAACTGTAAACTCAAAATTAGTAAAGAGATAGATAGAATTTAAGTAGCGAATGATAAGATTAATATGCATATTCTTCGATTATTATCGTCTATATTTTTGAGCAGAATATCTAATTTCTATAAAAGCCCTTTTTGAGCCTTAGGCAAAAGTTTTAATTACTTTTGCAGCTGACTAAAAGTTTGCTTAAAGTTTTACGGTCTTTTTCGTTGAAATAAACTTTGAAAACAATATTGTTGCTGTTGTTCTTCTTAAGAGTTAAATTTAAGTTAAAACTGCGATTTAAAATCATTCCTTTGACTTACTCATCGATTTCCTCCTCAGACAGGGAATGACTATTACCAGTTAGCAGCGACATTTTCTTCTGGGGTTGGCTCTGAAAAAAATAAGAAACACAAACGAAAACTTAACTCAATTTCAATGAATTTAAATTGAAAATATGAATAATTTAAGTAGCATTTCCATGATACCCTGTAAATGCTGTGTGGCATTTATGTTACTGTCATTGCTTCAATTTAATATAACATTTTCATTTTTCCATTAAATACTAGGTATATCGAAAATAGACGAAAATTCTGATGTGAAAATTGCCAGCACGTTTTAAATGTAAAGCCTATTTTCAGAACCCACTAAGTACATTTAAATGCCAGGCACACGCTTGGCACTGAAGGTGCCTGACATAGACCATAAGGGGGCTTGGGGGAGGTGGAATGGAATGAGTTTTGTTTTGGATGAGCAAGGCAAAGAAAGGTGAATGGATGGAAACTCAACGAAATGCTCACAATGCGCGTTTTGACAGATTCTAATTAAAAAAGCGACGGCAAACGTCACGTGCTCGCCATCAATGCGCACTGGTGGGTGTATGAGTGTGTGTGTGTATGTGTGCGTATGTACGTTTGCTCTAGGGAGGGTCAAGTGTGAAACAGCAAACACACAGGATACGAGTCCTTGAAACGCTAGCATAAAGACCAAAAATGCAGTTGTGATTTATTTAGCGGCTTATCCGCTGGCATTTTGTGCGGAATAAATAGAACACGTCCCACGACAATGCGCCAAAAGATATGCTATGCTTCTATCAAGTGCTTTTCAGTGTCTAACTTTTTTTTTGGTTTTTTATCGTTTTCTCATTTTTCGTGTTTTTTTTATGGCCAAAGTTCAAGGCTTGGTCAAAAAATAAGCCAGGCCACACAGAAAGGCCGCTAAAAGTTCACCACAGAATGGACTAGCCTAAGGGCCAAGTTTACAAAAGTTTGTTTACTTTTTGTTTTATCAAAATATTTGCTCAAGAGCTTATTATAAATGTTGACAAATTAAAATGTTTTTGTCTCCACAAACAAAAATATCTAAAAATTAAACAAAAAAACAACTATTTTCTAAATCCTTAAGAGATTAACTTGTAATTGAAAAAAACATACAAAAACAAATGTCTCTATAAATCACAAAGGAATTACTCAGTTGCTAGTAAATTTAAGTTCCTTTATGTTTTGCTACAAGTTTAATAATTCAAATACACTTGCCCTAAGAAACCTTTTCCGTTTATTCTTATCCTAAATCTTTAAAGGGTTCTTCTTTACCTTGACTTCTGTTACCATGACTTTAGAGTGCTTGAAAAGGTAATTTATTACAAAAATATAATAAAATCCTCTAGTTTAAATTTCGATTAATTCTTGACATATCCTTAAAGGACTCATGTTGACTTTTATTGTGGTATAATAACGACTCGTCTATCGTTTACCACCATTGAGATTAAATTCCACACAATTCTTTTATGTTTAGTTGAGAAATGCTAAGTCCTTTGATCCAATCATAAACTTCGTGCTCCTATTTTGCATTTTTTATCCTAGACAAAGGCTTGTTTAGTCTACATTTTGTTTTGCATACATCTGCATGCTGACCCATTAAAAGAAGTCTAGCCTTGAAGGCGTTTGCTGAACCGTTTCAATGAGCAGCAAATGGAGGAATGGCTGTGGAAATGATAAATACGGATGATGATGATGATGATGGTGATGATGATGATGATGATGATGATGATGATGATGATGGTGGTGGTGATGATGATTATGCAGTTTCAACACACTATCAAATCAAGTTTTTCAATTACAGCGACATTTCTTAGGACGAATGTGTATCCTGCGACAGCATATCTAAGAAAACTCAGACATTTATATTGATTTTCTGTCCGAATATAAAAGGTTAATCAAAACAACAAGAATTGTAATGGAAAACCCGTCGAGGGTAACCATTTGCTAGGACTTACGTAAAAAGTTGAAGTTGTAGATGAAAGGATGTAAGGATTGGGGGTAACTGCAACGGATATGTTGTTAGACCAGCAGAAAAGTAAAAGAATTCCACAAGGTTTTTATTGGTTTTTACGTTGGTGTTTGTCTTTTTGTTGTGTTATCACGTTATATAGTTTGGTTGTTTATTTGTTTATCTACGGGTATGACTGGCACGTGAATCGAAAAGGAACTTTCTTTCTCTCTCTCTGTCTCTCTCTCTTACTCTCTTGTAATGGCGCGAAAGTTATATACACACACAGGAGAGCTTAAGTGCTACGTCTACCAGAGCTGCGCGTGGTTCAACACCAACTGAATGACTAACTGACGAAGAGGAGTCCCAACAGTGAACTGTATTGTGTGTGGCCTCTGCCAGCAGCAGCAGCAGCTGCTGCTGTTACTCTCGGCATATATTTGAGTCAACTTTCCACAGGAAATTCACTCAAAAAGCAAACAATTTGCCCACTGACTCAGCGAATTGTTTAAATTGCCAAGCAAAAGCCAAAAACATACCATGCCATATATTTAATTATGCTGTCCAAAAAACGGAAGGGGAATGGAAAAAAACCATTTAAAAAATAGAAATAAATAAATGGCAATAGAAAAGTTTTCACTCAAAATGTAAAGTCTCTAGCAGAAGGGGCGTGAGTGGGGAGGGGCGGAGGTTAAGCAACAGCTGCTGCGCACAGCAAATCACTCAAATACGTTTCGTCCTTGTGGTAATGCTTCTTGTTTCTTAATTAAAGGACATGCAGCGGGACAGGACATGACACCGGCCATTAATGCTGCTTACCGTGCTTTAACGTTTAATGCGTATTTTCGAAGCTTAGCTAAATTGAATTATCACTGTGACGATTTTTAAATGACCCCATCCCTTAATTTAAACTCAGCACCTGTGGCGTATGCGTCATGTCGACCAAAGTTACGCATACGCCCTGTGTATCAAACATACATACAATTGAAATAAACATTTCTCTCAACCCCTTGTGCTTGATGGGTCATAAAAAAGCAATGTTTATACATACTTTTTTTAGGCTGCTAATTAAAATGGCCAAAGTGTTTTATTACACACACAAGTCAAACATTTTTTCCAAAATAGAAGTTGTTTTTTAGAGAGCTAACAACAAACCTCAAAAGTCTACTTAAAGTTTTGCTTCGCTTTCTATAATTTTTTGTCTAAATAAATACTAATATTGTTTATACTAGTCAAATTAGCAACTGAGTTAAGTAACAGTCTAAACATTTTATTTGTTTAGAAATATTTTCAAATTTTTTTGTTTATAATTTCTTTCAATGTTAACTAAGTCAATTATGTAAAGTAAATGTTCAATGCCAAGACGTTAATTGCTTCCATGGACAGTAAATCTTGATCATCACAGACAACGACCGACCGAGAAATGGTTTACTTGTCTTTTATCTCGCCTTACAGAACCATTTAGATGAGCTCAGAATCTGTCAGTTTGACTTAATTAACTGTAATCAATAATGTTTTTTATATGTGTGTCTGACTTTAATTTGACATTGACATTCAAATATTTTCTACTTTAGTACAACGTTTTTCCTGTGTTTATTGCTTAATTTCTAAGCTTTCATTTTCCGCACACACGCGCCACGCTTGGCTGGAATCTGGACAGTTAAGCAAAGTCTAATATATGTATCTATATAGCTGTATGTATCTGTAAAGTTGTAGTACCTAGTAGTAGTGTCACTGTCATGGTACAGTAAATACCAATTAACTATACACTGGCTGGCTTAATTTGCGACAAGTGTCAGAGAGAGAGACTAAAAGAGTGGAAGTACGTAGGAAGGGTTTCATTTGTAGTAGCAACGATCTTTAAGGTATAAAATTTCCATTTCAAAGCACACAAATTTCACATCTTATCGTCACGTCAATAGACGATTGATTTAACTGCTTCCTGCTGATGTGTGATATATGTCAGTGACAGAGACGGGGGGAGAGACAGAGAAAGAGAGAGATGGAGGCAGAGAAAGTCGAGCTACTGTCACCCAGGGCAGACATTCCTAAGCAAGTTCTAATGGGCCTCTTTTTTTTTTACACAACAATTTGTATGTAAGAATCTCCTAGTGGAGGCGTTCAACAGGCAAACTTGTATATCGTAAAAGGAACTTGAGCCTAGTCAAGGACATGACTTTTGTTATGTTATTAAAGCATACGACACTTGAATATCGCATGTGTGTCAATAGAGGGCATTATTTATTTAAGAAAACTGGGCACTTCAAAGGATACACACACGCAGAGAGAGAGTAAGAGTCAGAGAGTGAATACAATGTCCTTTTCATTTGCATGACAATTCATTTCATATGCACATACAACGAAAAAATATGGAAATGTCTCCGACCTAAGGCGCTCTCGTTGTTGTCATTGACCGTATACGCTTAAATCGAACCACAGAGTTTATGGTGGGCTACCATTTGGGTTGGCAACATAACCACCACGCCCACATACCAGCACGCAAAAGCGGAAATGGTAGGCCGCCGTCCCCCATCCTTGCCCCAACCACCCATTTGTTATATAATCAAATGTTTCTCTCAACCTCACTCTCTCTCTCTCTCTCTCCTCTCTCTCACTCGATTCAATTTCTCTCTATCTCTCGTCGTCTCTGCGGGAAAATTGAGAGCGTGCAACAATTTTTGTAATATCCGCAGTACGTTGAACTTGGCCCAAATACCCAAATGTTTGGTTTGAGTGAAAAGTTCTTCTCACAAATTTTGGTATAAGCAAGGTAACATAGCCAGATGCCCAAATTCCCCCAGAGGGAGGCGTCAAACAAAGTGCGAGCGTTAATCTTCTTTTGGTTTATCATGCTTATGGCCCACTGTGGGCCTTTTATGCCAAAGGAATCTACCAATACAAAAATGAGAAAAAATAAATAAAACGATTATTTACACTATGAGGGACAACATTAATTATCTATTCGTAAAGGATTAAATTTCATTTTAAATCATTAATTTAGATAAAATCATTAATAACCACTGTGCAGGCCCCGCTATACCCCTTTCAGTGGAAGCTCGAGAGCCAAGCCAAGCCAGGACATAGTCATAAGTCATGCGCCATCCATTTTTCGTAAGCGGAAACTTAATGCTAATGGTCTAAGCTGCCAGACGTAACCAACTAAAGTTTCCTTCATTAAATGCGCCCGTAAAGGAAATGGCTTTAAATGAAACTCGAAACTTTTGCTTTAAGGTTTTTTGTTTTCTTTTTGTTTTTCAAGATCATTTTTACTTCAATCACAGCACAGAATACAGAGAATATTATCTAATGGTTTTGTTTATATAGTTTGGAAAAAGGAAATTTTGGAAACGAAACTTAGAGTCGGGTAAAAACAAAAAACTATTGTCGGGTGATGTGTTTGGTTTTAGTTGGTGTTTGTTGTTCTGTGTGTCTTCACTTCAACTGACGAGTTGCGGATGGTTTGATGGTTGGCGTGAGTGCGAGTCAAAGAATAGTAATAGCAGCGGAGAAAGTTTGTTAATTGGTAAATGGAAAATTGAAAGAAATTATATGAAAACAAAGCAGGTGATTGGGAGTTTTTCTTTCATTTTTCATTCTAATGTATGTACGAAGAGTATATACTATATGTATGTATTTACGTATATAGATTTGTATTTATGTTGTTTCTTTACTATTATGGGGTTTTCAGATTAATTTTTGTTTTTTGTTTTTCGTTTTTAACACACAACTAACATTTAGAGTATCATAATATGTACCATTTAGTTTAGTTAATGCGATTATATGGTTGTATATATGTATGTAGGTATGTAGTTTATGTTAGTTACTAGTTTACGTTAGTTGCTAGAGTTGTTCTGACTTTGTTTCCTTAGAGTTGCTCTACTTTAAGATCAGGTTTTGAAATGTTTATGCTTTTCTTGTGGTACAATAGTTTTTTGAGTTGTTGCATGATTGTTGCGAGTTGCATGAAATCAGATAGACAAAAAAAAAAAAAGAAAACTAATTTATAATCTAATACCTAAATTAGACCAAAAATGTGGTTAATCTAGCACAAACAAAATATTAAAGACAATAAAATATAATCTCAATTGGGGGAACTTAAATCTCTGTAAACAATTAACAATAGAACAATAGTTAAAACATATATATGTATGTATATTTTTAAAAACTAGCAGCTGCATTTGAGCACATTGTGTGTGGTTTCCTTTAAACCTCCCTGCCCTGGGTTACACGCTTTCCTGGTTTTTGCTAGGAAAAGTTCTTTAAAAATTAGAATTACAATTCAGCCTTCCGTCCCTTGACTAAAACAACACAGTATCCTGCGGTGCCAGGTGCTTTTAGTATAGATAATTGTGTGGAAAGACGGCACGAGGAGCCAGATGGTAAGGATCATGTTGATTGCGATAGCGCCGCGCCAGAAATACAGCAAGAACCTGATGGAAATAAAGAAGTTAATAGAAATTATGGGAAACAGTAAGTTCTTAAAATTAATTATAAAAATTAAGTAAATTTAATGTGAAAGCTTTCCACAATTCTGGATATTTTTTTGCTTAATTAATAAACATATAAAGTTAGTTGACATCTTACCCAGTAGATAGACTAACCAAACTAATTAGGCCCTTAGTTAGTTAGGCATTTGCAGAGAATTTAAGTGTTAGTTGTAGTGAGAGTTGAGTTATATAAGTTGATTGCTTGCGTTTTTTGGTTTTTTAAAATGAATAAACACATAGCTCTATGTATACGTATGTATATATATATATATATTGGTATGTATATATGTCTAAAGTTGTATATGTATATAATTTATATTTATGAACTAGCACACACATTAGGTGTGGATTATATATATACTTGTATATATATATATATATAGATGGTAAAAATATAGAGATGCTCGTATAATATGTATTATAGACCCAAATTCCATCAAGTCCAAGACCCACAATTATTGTATGAAAAGTGAAATTTACACATTGACATAAACTTTCTTTCTTTGTTTTTTTTTTTTGTAGAGACACAAACACACATATGTATGTAAATACGTATAAGTATTTATGATTTCTTTTTGCTATTGTGTCTGGGATTAGTTGGATTAGTTATGGGTGAGAATTTATAGGAAAGCGCTTGGCAAGCCGCGCGGATCCTTCTGATTGCGATAGCGCACTGTTAACCAAACACCAACGAACTGAATGCAGCATGTGTTAATAATAATATAGAATAATATAGTCAGATTCATTAGGATTAGAATGCACACAGTTAGTTATTGTGTTGTCACCTACCTCAGTGAAGCTAAAGAAAATGCCCAAACCACCGCACAACTTGAAGGCATAGTTGATCTTATCCTCCAATAGTGGGCCACATGGCTGGCATTGACACTGCGAATCCGATGAGTCAGCGCAGCATTCTTGATTAATCAATTCACAGGATGGCTCATCTGTCATATGAACGCCAGCAACAGAGTTGGTAGCAGTGCTGCTGGTGGCATTGAAACCGCAGCAAAGGAAACTATCCTGGACCTGTTTGCGCAGTACTGGTGGAACTGTCTTCCAGCCCTGTTCGGCAAACTGCTGCTGCTGTTCAGAATTGACAGCCAGACAAGAGCTGGCAATGGAGAACTGGATGAGGAACAACATGAACAGTATTATCATGTACTGTAAGCATATATCTAAAGGTTAAGGCAAAACCAGGTTAATACATTGAATACTAATAGCTTGAAATATAAAATGTATGACTGTTTGTATGCACAAGAAGTTCAATGTTAAGTAAGTATAATAATATTGCCATTCCCCCTTGTTGTGGACACAGTTTGATATCTTTAAGGCTACCAGTCTCTTGTTATTATATACTATGACATACAAAGAGGGATTAGTGAATGAAATACTTAAATATTGATGAATGCTTCTACTTTGCTTCCTAAAATCTCGTTTCTATAACAAATATTTGCTATCAACTTACAAAGTACATACAAAATATTGTGTTATTAGATCAGGTCAATGTTTATAGATAGCCCTTACAGACGTCAGAGATACATACATATGTACGTATGCAAACTAATCTGTGTTAAAGAAAAACAAAAGTCGGGCATGGTCATAATTTGAGTCATTATGAGGTTGCTTTCTCCCCAAGTTCTTTCTTCCTCTATTATTCATACAAAATGTGCGGAAGTATGTGTACTTAAACAACAATTCGACATGTCGCAACCTTCAGCTGCTTCAGAGACTGACTAACTGGCATAAATATGTGCATACATAGCTAGACAAAGTATAACAATTTCCATATGAAAAGGTTTCTACGACGTTGTTTTAAAAAGGATACGAAGAAGAGCATCACTTGATGATGCTTGACAGCGCCAGCGAGGCCCAGCATTGAGATGCAGATGAGTATCACACCGCAGGCGAGGATTCCACCCACAATGGGCAGGTTGGTGACAATAGAGGCAGCCCGAGCATAGACACCTACGCCAATCAGCAAGAAGCCAATCATCTGCAAGAAAACGAATGCGTGGAAGAAGCAGAAACAGAAAAAGGATGATGAGTACAGACATGTATAGACACAAATACGTTACACAAAAAAGGACTGGAAGGACACCACTTGCTACCAAAAGTCGATACCAGCGCACATGGTATCTATCACTGGCACCTGTGCCCAAAAATCAATATGCAAACAAAATAAACTGTTTTGCAATTATCCATATTTTCGTATTGTTTATCATGGGTGTAGCGAAAGGGCTTTGCTTTCCTACAAGTGGCCATTAAGTCATATTAGTAATCCGATTTTAAACTCGATTAAGAAAGTTTGGTACTTAGATTTATATATTTTTTATTTAGCCATGCTGATCCCCCCAGTCGGGATTCTTGCTACCTCCATGAAGTTATTGTTGTTATTGGTGGTTTTCGAAATTCCCTTCCTCTTCCTGGTTGTTGTTGTTGTTTGCTTTTGTTTAATTGAATTAACTTACCACATATAAAATATTGAGCGCTATTAGCGCATTTTTTGAGCAATTAAAGTTTCCACACATTTTTCTGTTTTTTTATTTGATACTTTTCCAAGTTTAAATTAAGTATCTACTTATTTTTCTGCAGCAGCGTTCCGTCTTTCTTTAATCCTCTCAGCGTTGCTCAACACGGTATATAAATGGCAGTGTTGCAAAGCGTTGGAACAATGTCGATAACAACATATCGATAGTTTCAAAACAATGAGGTTGGCGCCAACCTTATCATGGGCACTTATCTAAGGCAAGTTAGGAATAATTTAATGCTATCTCGCAATACTTAAAATCAATCTGTTTTAAGTCTGTTAAAACCTGCTAAACCATGTATCTATGTATAAAACAAGCATATACGTTTATTTCTTTCTTTCACAAGAACAATTGTACGAATATTATCACTGTTGTACCTTTATCAAAATGTAAGAAAATCTGTTTCACAAAAATGTAAACATCTTGGTAAGCAAAAAGTCTTCCCTTTATTTTTTTTATCTGATGACTTCAATTAACTGCAAAATTACTTTGACGCATTTGTTGTAAAGGTTTTTGCAAAACTCTTTACCAAAAATTTGTTGCAACTCCAGTTATCTTTGCTCTTTGTTTACATTTTTGTCAATTACTGAAAGCATTTTCTGGTATTACTGCGTACATTACCAGGGCCATTGTGACTATAAAAGACTGTGGAGTTTTCACACACAATAAACTACTCAAGTGGTCAAAATGAAACTGCAACTCGCTCTCTGTTTTGTGCTCTCGGTTGTAGCCTACAATCTTGTCCATGCCTACGATAAGGATGGTCAACCGGGCTGCAAAACCCAAGAGGAATTGGATATTGGAACCTTCCGGGACAATTGGGATCCCACATCGTACTGGAAATGCGAGGTACTCAACGAGGCTGCCTCCAGAATCAAGTGTCCCAGTGAGATGGGCTATTTGGATAGCGTAAAGGAATGCGTCGACTGGGAGAGTTGGAATTGGGAGGAGCCCGTAGAGCCCATAAGCGAGCCGGAAGACGAATAAACATATTATTCAATGAGTGATGACATTTTTAATAGTCATTAAATTTGAAAAAAAAGATTAAAAAATATAAGAACTCCGCCAGACGGCAACTTAAGCAACAAAAGTTAGACAATTAATTGTAGGTTGTGAACGATATTGAAAAACAGATAAATGTGGACTAGGGGAATCAATCGCGGGTGCGAAGTCCCCAAATGGAAGTGCGACGAGTTCCCACTGTGGGTCGGGCCACCGAACTGTGGATGAATTTGTTGATGCCCATTTTGGGCATTTGCTTCTCCAGCACCTCCATAGCGGCATCGGAAAGCATACCGAATATATCCAAATAATTTAGTGAGGGCATTCCCTTCAATTCGCTGCAAAGATATGACAGAAAAGGACTCTTAGCAAAAGGATTGTTGTTTTTAGTGTGAGAACTTACATAAATGTCGTGGCAGGAATAAGGTAACAACGGGAAAGGGACAAGTACTCCAGCATGTTAAACTTCATAATGGAAGCAATAGATGTTGGTGTAAGACTATTGCAATCAGATAAGTCCAGTTCCAACAGCTGTGGACAACGTTTCTGCAACGTGACCACGTCTGAAATGAATGCGAAATTGTTAAAAATTAATCGCTTAAGTTTAAATAGTTTTACAAAGTCGGATGCTTACGTGAGTCGAAAAGGACGCGACGGCAGCCGGCCACATTAAGGCGTATAACGTTTGACGAAATATTAGCAACCAGAGCAGTGACCGCATCAGCACTTAGATCGGTCCAGGAAATGTTTAAACTGCTCAAATTAGTCAAAGACTCCATCATAATTCGCACACTGTTGGCTGTGAGACCACTGGACATGGATAGATTGAGAGTCTCAAGTGATTTATTTTTGGAAATCTCCAGACAGACATCATCATTTAGTTCAGCATGTTCCAAACTTAGTTTCTTCAGCTGTCGGCAATGTGCCAGTAGCGTTTGCAATGAGTTTTGAGATATGGAAGCCAAACTTAAATCCAAATACTGTAGACGAGATTGCAAGTCAATCGAGGAAGAAGGTGCAAATGCGGGGTCCTGAATCTGTTATAAATAAAGTAAATTAAAAATGTTCAGCTTCTTGAGCGTTCCTAAGCTTACCTCAGCTTGAGCCAGGCGGAGTACTAGTATACCACGTGAAACTATCTGTTCAAGGGCTGTAGGGCACAAGGTGCGCAGTCCTAGATCCAAACGTGTCCATAACGTTTCGTCGCGGGCACAGCGATTAAATCGTCGGCACACGGTGGCCATGCGCAGTAGAGTCTTTTTGGGCAGCCATTTAAAAATGCCCAACAAAATTTCATCCGACAACTTGTCAAAATAGTTTATGCCGCTGATAATGTGGGCACTCACTAAAGGAGTGCGATAGACAAAAAAGTTGTCTGCTGTTCCTCGTAGATTCTTTTGCAAGGATGCCGGGAGGACCGGCAGCGTAGCAGTGGGTGGTATCGGCTTCTTTTGCTGGCGCAATAAAGCTTGCTTGCTAGTTGAGGGCAGCAAATTAAGAACTGGAGAAGCCGTCGGATTATTGACAGTGACCGTAATTAAAGGATTGCGCGTACGTTTGTTGGGAGAATCAGTTTGACTATTAATTGTAACTGTGGCCAATGGATTACGAGTCCGTTTATTAGGGGAATTGGAGTTGCTGCTAATGTCGGAAGCTAGAACTGTCATCTTGGCTTGAGCTGTAGCATCTTCAGGATGGAGCTCCACTAAAGTTGCGTTTTGGCTATCGCAACTGCTGTCCTCCAGTGTAACGTTTGCCGAGTTGGAACCGAGGGTCAAATTGATACGCTGCGCCTGCTGGTGGGCCATACGCGGTGCATTGGCGTGAGGCGTCGTCTCGTTGGAATTCTCGTCACTAGTTGCACTTGCACTTACCGCCAAAGCAATGGCCGATGAGCTACTCTCCTCGGAGTCCAGCATACCTATGCCCATTTCTTCAAGTGCCTCGTAAGTGAGCGCCGAGGGGGAAGATGCGTGTTCGTAGTACGACGCCACTGCAGTCTTTGAACCGGAGCTGGAGAGACCCGCAATTGTGGCGATCTTACTTGTTGAGCGTTTTCTGTTGGCGGGGCAAAATTAACATTAATTAAAAAGTGCACACTAGCATTATATCCATGGGTCAAGCACCTTTCATTTCAATTGCTCTTACTCAACAAAAACATAATTGTTTGACCTCAATTTAATTTTGTTTAATATTTCAATGGGCTGTGACGTCACGGCGCTTTAAAATGGTATTGCTTCTTATCAATTGCGTTCTTATTTGTTAATTAAAAACTAGGCAACTTAATTACCTGGAAACAGGACACAAATTTTCAATGTTTTCCGCTGTTTTATGCTTACGGCTGCTCATATTTACACTATAAATCAGGATCAAGAAATCTAAAAAACTTCGCGCTATTTTTACAGCGTTGCCACTACCACTACCACTTCCACAACCACAAGTATGGCAACATAAGCAAGTTATCGATAACAACCGACCGCTAAAATTTGATACAATTTCTTCATTATTCATTTAATCGGTTTTTTATTCAGCATTCTTTTAAAAAGCAGGGATTTGACAATATACCTTAAAACTCTTATAATTTTTCTTTTGTCACGATTACATTTTAGGATATTGTTTTATAATTGCAATTCTCTTGTTTAATTTGGATAGTTTTGACCATGATAATATTTCAATATCAAGGCAAAGAGTTCTATTCATTTTTGGTACCAATTTAGAAAACTCTGCAGAAAATATGAAACATTTTTGAATAAATATTTTCATATATGTGGTGGCGGCAAAAGTTTTAAGACCCTCAATTTTTTGTCCGTTTTCTGATATAATTAAAAAAAAAACACAAAAATTTAAAGGAGAAAAATTAAGGAGTTCTTTTTTTTAATTCACACCCAAAAACTGCAAGACCTTAAAAGTGCTGAGCCTCACTAAAGTAGAAAACATTTCAAGACAAAAGTATATAAAACACTTTATCCAAAACCAAAAAGGTGAAACAATCTGCATTTACCATGTCATGCCAAAGAAATGCTCATTGGGTTATATAGTGGAATTTGAGACGCTCATGTTCGTTGGGTTAACTGCACATTAATTTGTTCCACTATTTTTTTCGATACTTTGAAAACTATCGATAATATTAATACTGCTGCGATTATGTCCCACACGTAATTTTGCTAGAGAAATAAAGAAAATTATTGACTTAAATTGTTAATTGCACATATAAAAACGCTTGGCTAGTGGAAAACATACCACTGCGCAGATATGGACGACGACATGGTGTTGAACCCAGGTCCACCCGGTGTCGATAATAATGCCAAGTCAGAGGAGAAAGATAAGGAGGGTGAGAAGGAGACGACATCAAGCAAGGCGGGCAAGTCGCGTCGCCGTTCCACATCTCGCCGCCGCTCCAATTCAAGGAGGCGCTCCCGCTCGCTGTCTCGATCACCCACACCACCACGACGCGGCCGCTATGATTCTCCGGAATACGGACGTTTTGATCGCCGACGCCGCTTTGCCCCTCGCCGCTCGCCGGACCGCCGTAGGTCCCCTCCATGGCGTCGTTCTCCAATTCGGCGTGGTCGTTCCCGCAGAGGAAGATCTCGATCTCGCTCGCGCAGCAACAGTCCTGCCGGTGCAGGCCGCTGGTCGCCGAAAAAGAAACCTGCATCGCCTCCCCTACCGCGTTCCAACCAGCCACCAGCTCAAATATCAACCGGCTATAATGTGATGCCACCGCAAATGTATCAACAGCCTCCGTATGGAGCTCCACCCGATGTTGTGTATCACGGTCATCAGTATGGAATGCCTCAAGCTAATGCTTTTGCATCGCGTGGTCCTCCCGGATATGTTGGCATGCAAGGACCGCCACCATCTCAGCCTAGCTTTAATGCAGCCTACGGTCCGCCAGGAACCTGGGGCGTAAATGGTAAGTACTTAAACACCTTTTCTATACCCTTGCCAATTATATGACATAGAAATTTACTTAAAAACTGGACACGCTTTAGTTGTCAGTGACAAATCACACTAAGTGTGAGTTACATATCAAATCATTTAATCTACTTTCGATTGAAGCTTTAAGTATCATAGACCTATAGTTACAATGGGAGAGTTTGAGTGGACAAAACATTCGAAGGGTATATAAAGCACGAAAAAGACCAAAATTAACTTTAATCACTTTTGTCCACATTTTTCTGTAGAGTATGGCCAACAAGTGTGGTTACCCCAGCCCCAATTGACCACTGTGCCGCCGCCAGTTGTACCAGAAACAGCTCTGGTTTCGCCACAACAGGCGACAGTGGCTCCACTACCGCAGCAACAGCAGCAGCCGCCGGCACCACAACAACAACTGATCGATGACGGACAAAAACCACCGGCGCTTGAGGGCGCAGGTTTGCCGCCACAGGATGGTAAGTGTTGGAAATGAATTCTACTCTTCTCAATGAACGAAAATTCACATGCAAACCTCTCACATTATTGTTTTATTATTGTTGTCATGATTACGCCCCTAACTAAAAAACGAAAACGAAAACAAAAGAACCAAAAAACATAAAACATAAAGAATTTATAGCTAAAATAAAACAGAAAATTGTAAAGTTAAGGGAGCTAACACTACTGAACCGGGCAAAATGTTTTGAATTCCTGAAATTCAAATCGAAACTTAAAAAAAAAAAACCTTAAATCGTTCAAATTTTATTTGGCGAGTTTTTTGTGTGTAGTCGACTGGACGCTCAACGTCGTCACCCACCCACAACATGCACGACTCTTCTTCAGCCCAACATGCCCGCCCGCCCCCCAACGAGGACAGGCAGAACAAGCGCGATAAGCGACGCGGGGCGACGCGACACGGTCAGCCCAAATCCTGATCCGGCGACGTGCCGCCATACCGTGTGAAACTAGTCGGGTGAAATGCACTCGCTGACTGCATTTTGTAAATGAAATTTTGAATAATTTCTCTTTATCTATTGGGAATGTGTATTAATTTGAGTTTTTCTTTTCTACCTACCTAAAATATGGCAGCTGTAGCCCAGGAGGCCGAGAATCAAAAGGACGAGCTCAAGAAGCAGCGAGCCAACTATGTGAAGAAAGTCTTGATATTGAAGAAGGAAATGAAAGTGCTAAAAGAGCAACGAGAAGATTTAGCAGCCGGTGGAGAGCCACCAACCCCAACCACATCGAATTTTATTGAGGAAAATGATCGATTGCAGGTGAGAATCCTACAAAGGCAAATGAGTCCACAAGTAAACTAAGCCTAAAATCCGTTTATTTTGGTGCCAGGTACAAATTAAAAAGAAATTGGACACAATCGAAAATGTTATTGATATGCTCAATGGCATCATTGGCGATGAAGAGCCCGAGGATGAACAGCGTAAAAAACCATTGGCCGAAAATGCAACAGTTAACAGCAAAGAGGAGCCCTCGGCAACGACCTCAAGCGATAGCTCTGAAAACAGTTCGGATTCTGACTCATCTACAAGCAGTTCATCCGATTCTTCATCTGATGACGATAACGATGATGACGACAACGAGGATCAAAATGAAGGCACTCCGACAGATCGTCTTAAAGACCGGGCCATCAAGTCAATGAAGGCCAAACAGCAGCGAGGAGTAGGCGAAAATGTCTCGGCCACAAGTGCAACTTCAAAGGCAGCTGGAGCCCCCAACCAGCAACCGGCACAAAGCTATAATTTTGTGTTTTTCGATCCCGAGCAGCATTGGTGCGATAGCTGTGGCGTATTCCCAAAGACAGCGCGGGACTATCTAAAGCATTTGCATACCGAAGAACATATGAATCGTGACATTATTGAGACACCGTGGCATGTGGAAATCGATCATGATCCCTTTCCCACCTACGAGAATGCCCCTACCAAGCGTGTTCCGGTTCGTGGCATGCAGTTCTTGGTGCCAGCGAATGCCTGGTTCTGTAAACTCTGCAGCGTCTGGATTGGTGATTTGCATTGTGCTTCAGCGCATCTGAAATCAAGGCTGCATTCCAATCGTTATGAGGTGAGATTGGCGAGAGACTCCCATTGTCAATTGGTAGTGTTAAAATGATCTCTTCCTTTATCTTTCTAGCTGTACCTTAAAAAGACTCCGAGCTATGAAACCGATTGGATAGCAAATCGTGATCGGGCCCTTCAACAGCAAAAGGACAACGACGAGGTCAAGAATAAAAAGACCAAAAAAGACGAAGACAAAGTCTCTAAGAAACGTAAAAAGAAGAGGTGAGAACTACTTTACCTGTAAACCAAATTTAAAATTAAACACTTAATTTGTTTTTCGTTAACAGTGATAAGAAAAAGAGGAAGCACAAGCATGGAAAGAATAAGCATAAGCGCAGTACTTCTTCATCATCGGATAGTTCGTCATCCGAAGATGAGAAAGCGCAGCAACCAAAGAAAGGCCGCACCGACGACCAGGTGGACAAGTCATCAACTTCATCTAGCAATGTCTCAAACAATGCCTCCTCAATACGCGTTACTATGCGCAAGCAAGGATCATCTGCTGAACGCTCAGCTCCATTGAAGCCTGAAGCTTTGGTACATCCTGTGGCTCCACCGCCTCCCAATATCAAGGATGCCCTCAATTCGGATGGACGTGGAAAATGGACATCTGCCGGCGGAGAGGAGCATACTGAAGATCAGAAAAAACGCGACGAGGCCATGTTGCAGCAATGGAACACAGTTCAGCCGGTGATCAGTGAGAGTGAGAAAAAGTTGCTGGAGCAACTCAAGGGAAAGCTAAAGACTAAAACGCGCGACCATCATAAATC
This sequence comes from Drosophila willistoni, assembly GCF_018902025.1. Lineage (NCBI taxonomy): Eukaryota > Metazoa > Arthropoda > Insecta > Diptera > Drosophilidae > Drosophila > Drosophila willistoni. The sequence goes on along the minus strand of NC_061086.1, from coordinate 27,126,665 downwards.
TGGTACCTCTGGGACAAATGCTGCAAGTGATGACAAGTTGAAGCGAGGCGGAGGAGGAAGCAACTCCACTACAAAAAGACGTACTCGCTCCCGCAGTCGTCCACATGAGACAAAGCGGCGCACTCGATCCCGTAGCGGTAGCCGTGGACGTCTTGATCGCGATCGCCGAGATCGAGAACGTGATCGTGATCGCGATCGTGGCCGTGATAGGGAGCGCGAACGAGAACGGGATCGCGATCGTGACAGACGTCGCTCGCGCAGTCGTTCGCGCAGCCGTGGACGTAGACGCTTCTCGCGTTCGCCTCTAAGAGGCAGTCGGCGTAGCCGTTCGCGGGAGGCACGACGTCGTCGCAGTAGCCGTAGCCCTAGCCACTCTGAAGATCGAGTGGAACGACCTATCGTCAAGCATTCCGAATTTCGACCACGCGCCCAGCCCAGCCAGAAATCCAGTGAGAGCAAACGGGACAAGAAGGAGACAACTGCCAAACCGAAAGTGACCAAAAACAGCGCCAGCTCAGGTACCACCAGTGCAACGACGGGAGGCAAAAAGTTGCCATTTATTGGCAAAATGCCAGTATTTAAGAAGCAACCGACTGCTTCTGCTGGAGTCGGCGATAACGCTGCAGCTGCTTATACCAATGGATCGCTAGAAGCGCCGCCACCGCCGCCGCCACCACCTATGGGCGGCGTTCATATGGCCCCAGCAGTTCCGCGTCTAGCAGCTCCAACAGTGGCTCAAATTCAAATGGCCATGATGGAAGATGCCTATGGCAATGCACCGCCTTTTCATCCCGACGCTGGAATGATGGTTGACTACGATGAATTGATGCCTGATCCCGTGCAATTTGCCAATTTGATGTCACATGGCCCGCCGCCACCACCGCCTGGAGACGGATCAGATGGAGATACAATTGGCAAAGATTCAGATGGAACCGATCAGCAGGCAATGGAAAACGACGAAGAGGATGTTCTGCCGCCCGGCATTGATGAAGCTGAAACTGATCTAGTGCCGCAGCCATTGGACGCTGCAGATCAGCCCAGGGATGGTGATCTACCCAAAGATCTGGCCGAGGCACTTGACATCATATTTCCCACAGATGGTGTCATGGGCGAAGTGGCTGACGAAGCCAGTCAAATCCCAAGCGAGCCGCAGACTGTTACGACTATTGTGGAGGACACAACGGTGTTGAGTGAGCATAATCTTCTGGACTTGGCCAATCAGGGCATACATTTGGTGACCATCGATGAAACGTCCACGTCGAGCCCCATAACAACAACAACAACAACGGAGGCAACTGTCCCAACCTCGGCTCCGGCTGCAGATATAATTGAAGAACCTAAATCCCTGGAATCGCCTAAAAAGCCATTGGCATCAATCCAGGATGAAGAAAACCAGTTGGTGAATGGAAAATCAACAGATGACTCCTTAACGCGCAGCACAATCAGTGTAAATCATACAGACGCCATTGATATTCCCATGCCTGGATCACCACAACCACCGCAACCACTACAAAGTGCCGCTTACATCTCTGACGCCGTCTCAGAGACCAAGGATATGGAGGAGAAGATGATGATGGATCTTGAAGATATAGCCAAGCCGACAGAACCAACCGTGGACTTGGAGAAAATGCGCCATCAGGCAGAATTGGACGAGCTGGCCATGCTGGGTATCGATAGTAGCGACATGGCGGCACAATGTATGTAAAGAGACAGAATGGCCACATCACCTTCACTTCATCCACATCATCATCGACTCACACTCACACACTTTCTCGCCACATCGACAGTTTTTTTTTTTTAAATCTTAATTATGTTTGTTTGATACTCAATTATTTTTCTTCTGTCTGTATACTCTTCCTTCCATAGATGCATTATAAACTTTGGTTGGACTTTTTCCCAGCTATCGAGTGACGCATGCCGACTCCTTATCCTTCTTTTTTACATTTCAACAACATACGCAAGAAAAACAAAAAAACAAAACAAAAACTGAGGCGTCAACAAAATATGTAATAATCCATTTTAGTTTTTACCTTAAAAAGCTCGCTGTTCCTCTCCTGGGAGAGCGTTTTATGTGACACAATGTTTTTAAGTAAATAAATGCGCATATATGTATGTAATATATGTATGATGGAAGTAGGAATCGAGCGGTATTATTTTGTCGGAAATATGAGTTGGATAAGTTATAAAGGAATCTTTTATGATCAAATTCCATTACAATAATTCCACAACCATCTGCGGAATATAAATAAATTAAGAGAAAGTTGTCAACAACTTTAGGAATAGATCTTAATCCAATGATTTCTTATCTTTAGGGGCTGTAATCCCTTGTTTTGATAATGTCGGACTTCAAATTAGCCGCTTTAATGCAAAATTTGTTTTTGATATGTAAATATTTTTATAATGAAGGAGAAGAATCCTCACAAATAGTTCCCATATAAAGCAGAACTCCAAAAAAACCAAGTTCTGTTTGTATCAAATGGCACTTAATTTATTATTTATTTTGAATACTCAATTTAAATGATTTCTATTCGACTTTTACGCTCACAAAACAACAAGGATTAACATTATAATATATACTATATAGTAGTTCTCTTGTTACATGGATGATATACATAGATTTTGATTTTTGTTCAATTGTTATATAGGTACACGGTTTTCGCCATTAGTGTTTAGTTACAAGTAAAATGATAATTAGTATCAGGATAAATGAGAATTGTGCACGAATTCCCTCCCCCCTTTGGATTTGAGTAGAGTGGAACTTGTTGGACTTTTAGACGAATATGGAGGGCTCCAGAATTGGCTTAATGTTTATGTTGGTGATAAATAATTTTGGTTTTCTATCTTAAACGAATGTTAATGAGTTATAAATAATTTTGAAACGAAATGTGTGCATTGGCCGCCGCTGAAGGCTAGCCCCTTTATCCGACCGCTATAAGTGGGTGATGCGCACTTGCCGCGCCCGTCGGATGCCCTTGGTTTCATTTGGTGATTTGGCGGCATGGACTTCGGCTGGGGCAGTCAGCTAAAACTATAAGTCCGTAATCGGTCCACCGGACGCTGTGAATTTGGGAGTTATAGCCGGCGCTGCACTGGGATTCCAATTTGGTTGGCTGGCCACCTGGGCGCTTAGGTCTTTAACCAATTTTTCAAGTCTGCATGGCATGGTAGGAAAATAGAACATAGAACGCCAAAGAAAAACAAATCATTGAGACTCATTAGATTAGTCACTTGAGTGAATGTTCAAATGAATGTTAGTTTGTTTGTGGTTAGTAGTGGGTGCCATTGAGTGAAATGAGTAATGTCCATGCAGGCGAAATTATGAGAAATGGTGCTGGGGTTAAAAAGTAAACAGTAAGACAGAATAGAGCATAGACTACACCCACGCTATAATACGCTGATTGGCCTCCTTACGTGCGGCGGCCGCTTCGTTGAGTTCGCGTTTGAGTTGTGCGTGCTCCTTTTTGCGGGGCAGTAGAGGCGGTGGCGTTGACGGAGTCACCTGCTCGTTTAACAACGAAAATGTAGGTGGACTCTGGGCGGTTGCAGCTGCCGCTGCTGCTGCGATTAGGCCATTGTTGCGAGAATCGTTGCTGGAGGTTGAGAGTCGCTTTTTAGCCGTCACAGACTGCACCTCACTATCCTCTTCGGCTGGCTCTTCCTCTAGCTGTGGTGGCTGCAACTTTTCCTCATGGCCCTCATCATCCTCATCGAGTAAATGTGTTGTGTGCGTTGGTGTCTGATGCATGGTTCCATAGTGCAGATTAAATGATTGAGACCGCCGGGCCCCACTGCCGCCTCCGCCACCGCCACCACCACCAACAGTGCTTCCATTGGGAAACGGTTTACGTGATCTTTGGGCTCGCTCGTTCTCGTAGATAATATCGTGAAACGTTTGCCGCTGATTGAAACAGCTGGCAAATGCCTGGCGTAGATATTTGTTCTCAGCCTCGAGATGTGACAAACGTTTGTTGGTCTCCTTGCGCTCCAAGCGCAACTGCATCACTTGGGACTGCAAAACAACAAAGGCCAAAATGTTAGACGGATTAAAAATTCCAGACGTCTGAGTCATTCTCACTCACCTTTAGTTCATCAATGTCTCGCAATGTGCGGACATTGCCCTCGTTCAATGTCCATTGCCGCTCCTCCACCATGGATTTGACTCTAAGAATGAGGAAAAAATGCGAATACACGAATACGATTAGTCACTGTACATACACGGACAGAATATGTGTGCCTTCTTTCACTCACCTACTGAGTAAGGCATCTTCGCGCACCCGTGCTGCTTCCTTTACCTCCCGCACCACATCAGTCATCATTCCGGGTGTGTAGGCTATTGGGAACAGTTACAAATATTCGATTATTAATCATTAGCAGTTAGATGGAAGAGAAATTCTTAAAGACAAAGTTGTAGAATTAGAAATGGAGGGGGAGAGGAGGTACCTGAATGAAAGGTGGGCGCCGGACTATGTGTGCCACCGAATCCACCGCCAAATACCATTGGTTGACTTTGTGTGCTTAATCCGCTCAAGCTATCTCTACGGTGCCGCATGCCCCCAGCCCCAGCCCAGGGCTGGCCATTGGGAGCGTGCTTTAAAGCTTCAATATCGACTGTGTGTTGTGTATTGCGTGTGTGTTTGTGTGAGTGTGTGCCAAAAGAAAAACAAAATACATAGAAATAAGGCATAAATGTACAAGAAAGAAAAGAAAAATCGCAACATATACGAACAAACCAATTGGAAAGAGCGTGTAAAATGAAATACGAAAAGTCAATTAAATAATAGCCATGGACACATAGCCTAAAGATCATCTTCATTACAATTTACAACGTTTATAAATTAATGGACAGAGTCAATAGTTACTCGAGGAAAGAAGTTGAAAAAACCCAACCAAAAAAAAAAAACTACTGACTCTTCTTCGCCATGAATACATGATATTTGGGCCCCGTCAACACACACACACACACCTTTAGTGTCATGCAGATTACGACAAATCTTGGAATTAGTTTCATGCAATATGTTTATCTGCTCCATAAGAGCCGCAAAGAATTTATTTTGTTGCTGGTCCCCGTCTGCCACATGAAGGTGAGCAGCATTGCCACCACTTGTGGCGCTGCCATTTCTTCGGTCCGGTGTATTTTGGCCACTCAATTTGGAATCATTGTCCGAAGGATTTAGCAAACAGGGATCACTGAAACGAAAGCTGTCAAAAAAAAAACAATTAGTATCGATTTCAATGAAGTTTTTTGCTTCTTTCTTACCCTCGACTAAAGGTCGGATTGCTTCCACTGCCATCGAGAACATCTGTAGAGTTTTGTTCATGATCCAAATTACTCGCCAGTAAGCCACTACCACCACCAACACCATGACCACCACCACTACCATTACCGCCTGGACCCGTGCTGCCCATCATATTGACCAGCGGTGGTAAGCTGGCAAAGTCTTGTCCGCTATCGCCATAGGCTAAGCCATAGCCATTATGATGGCTTTGGGGTGGAAAGAGCATGGGATAACGGTGACTTAAAGCCTGCGAGTGCTATGTAGATACCAAAAAAAAAAGAAGAAAAAAAAACGAAATTAGGGACATTTCATGTTTTACTTGTTAGGTTTAATGGTTGCCACTCACGCGTTGTATGCCCAAGCTGAAGGGCATTGATGGGCTAGGTCCCATGCCATAGGGTTGCGAATTGGAACGCATAAGAAATTGTTGCTGCTGTTGTTGTTGTTGCTGCTGCTGTTGTTGTTGTTGTTGCTGCTGCTGCTGCTGAGTCACAAAGATTTGCTTATTATTGTTAACCGTTGGAGGATTAAAGTCCAGAAATTCAGATGACGATGATAACTGGGTGGCATCTCTTAGGCAATTTTCTAGCCAAGCATCCAAATGCTCCTTGGAATAGCTTAAACCATTTCCATTACTTTTGCCAACATTCTTGGCCAATGATGTGGTTGTTGTTGCTGCTGCTGCTGCTTGTGTTGATGTTGCGTTCGAGGCGTTGGCACTGCGAGATTTCAGTTTCTTGCGCTTGGTGGCTTCCACAACTGGTATTGAATGAAATGAAAGCAAAATCAATAATAATCACAGTTAAATACATCGATTTAATGGATTGTACGCTTCGCTACACAACCGGAAAAACGGGCGGGGCGGGCCGATCGGAGGTAATTCGGATTTTAATTAGACTGATTCAATTAGACAATACGACGAGGATGAATTGGAAAACCTTAACGTAACAATAACAAAATTCACCAAAACATTGAGAACTATATTTGCGAGACATGGCTAAAAGGCAAATAAAATGACTCACAAGTTGCTTTCAGCTTGGCTCGGTTATTTCAGCCCACAAATATGTCAATTCTCAAAACGAGTTTCATGCCCGTTTGGTGGTGGTGCAGCAGTTAAGTAAATATTTTGGTTTGTTTGGAAATTTGAGCATTAACCTGGTGGGCTGGGGTGGGAAAGTCTAACCAGACAATCTCTGGAGATCACATTTCGATTAATATCACTTGCCATTACTACCAAAGAGAAGAGTGAACTATGGCTAAATGCTTCATCGATCGATCGATCGATCAAGACAACTTTTTACATCTAGTTGCTATAAACATTTTTAGCGTATCTGTGTGAATCTAATATATTAAATGGAAAAAGTGAAAGAAGAGTGTCTAGAGGAGATTGCGCACACTTGAAAGTGAGTTTAAAGCGAAACTTCTTCATTCGTTTACGAGTAGCCCTCGCTAAAAGTGAAATGCAGACGGCGCTCGTGGCATTGGTCAGATCTCCTTTTGTAGAAGCGCATGTGGCTCATGCCCAGGGGTATTGGTTGGCATTGGTGGTTTAAATTTAGACCAGATCTCACATAGCCGATTATTGTCGTTGGCCAAAGAAGGGGTCGGTCCTATAAATAGCATGCGCTTAAATTATTAAACCGGATGTGTTGCTCTTTGTGTGTTTGTGTGTGCCATAAGAAGAAGGAACTAAACAGCTTGCTTGGTGGTTGTTAAGAACGGAAATTGAAATTTAAAACTCAAAATATTCAAAATTTAAGATCATTTTACCCCACTAAATAAAATTGGTCAAACCAATTTCCTTTCGATTCCCACAATTTCCTCCTCCATTCTCCCATCATCATCATCACTTGGTTCATTGTTCCAAATTCAAATTGGATTCACAACGTTTACCCAATTTCAATGTCAGATCGCGTGTATAGATTTCATAACAGGTAAAAAAAATAACCAAAAATTAAATCAATCAGTGACCGTGAACCAAGTCGGTAGTCTATTGCACGCCATTGAAAATGAATCGAACGAAAGCCAAAGCCAAATCAAATGATGCACTCTGCTGGACTATTAAATAATGCAAAAGGTTTGGGACAGCTAACAAAATTGACAAAAAACAAAAACCAAAACACAAAATATGCAAATTAAATTAATGAACTCTAAACAAAAGAGAAAGAAACTATCTATGTAAATGAAACTTAACTGAGTTATGTGTGAACTAACAGTCTTATGACTATCTAACTTCTATTGAAATGGTGGGAAAGCTCAAGTGGACAAAACGAAAGTTTCTATTACCACTTGGATTAGATAACACAAACTTGAGAAAATAATCTTTTGAAATGTTAGGCAAGATATAAATATCTTGTCATATTAATTTCAAGTGCTTGGCACTTAGTCTTGAGTAGTCAGTTACCAGATTAGTACAAACGATTTAAATACTTTCCTTCACTCCTGCAATATGATTAACAAATTAGGTAAATGACTAATTGGTGTGTGTGTGCGTGTGTGTGTGGGTGGGTGTGCATGTTATTTTTGGAGTCACCCTAGACACCTTCAAAGCATCTAGATTTTGGTGGGCAAGTTCTCCTCCTCCCCTGTCATTTCCTCTGTCACAAAACTCACACTGCCACATCGCGTGTGGCAAACAATTAACAGCATTTAACTTCTTTTTTCTCGTCTTATTTGCCACTGTTCAAAATCCAAGGTATCCAAGCGAAACGTTTAAAGGTTATTTCAGCCATAACGACTTAGAATCCCCAAAACATTGAATTTCGTTTAAGCCTTTTGTATTTACACTTTAAACACTGGAGAAAATGTATGCTATAATCATAATTTTTGATCGAATCAAGAATATTTTCTTGAAGAACTTAGTTTGTGTGATACCCCGAGGTATGAGACCTTTTCTGTCTACCTCTAGATCCGGCACTGTAAATATCATTTCCGGTTGTGGGCAATGGTGTGTTCCGAAAATTACTTACCCCTCTGTGTGCTAGTGACATTGCCACATATTCCTGGGGAAGTTGCACTAGAACTTGTTGCAGTTGCCACCATGTTGAGGTTGTTGGTATTTGGATTCGTAGTGGTGGCATCAGCATTTATGCCAGCATTTGTGTTGATCTCCACCTGCGTTGTGGTTGTCATTTTTCGCTGAGAAAGAAAGAGGCGAACGAAAAAGGGTAGATAAGAACTTGGTAAGAATTGTGAGGGAATACATACAAAGAAGAGGGAAAAGTTTCTAAACGATGGCGTCGGCATTCGACCATGAAAGTCAAATGAAACCCAAAGATGTTTACACATCTTTCTAAAGATAATGGTCATAAAAGAAAGAGAAGCCTAAAGTGGGCGACTAGAATCAAGAAAGCATAGCTAGTTGCGTGTGTGTGTTGCGACTCAAAAGGCACCTGTCCACGACAGGTTGTTGTTGCTATAGTTCTATTGACGAAATGTAAACAATATGGAAATGCACTCACACTAGACGTGGGCAAACAGACAGACAGACAGATAGTCTGTTGTATGTATATGGCTAATTCTGGGGGGATTTGCCCCCCCTCGAATGTGTTAGGAATTCTGAATATCGAAAATGAAGGCCTTAAGTCTTGGGATTGTTTAAACTCTCATTTTATCATAGATGATTTTCCAGTGAATATGAAAGATATTTAAAGAAAATTTCCAACTCATTATAATGGCTAACAATATTGCAGTTATTCTTGTTTTTTTCTTTGTTTCCTATTCACTTAACTGCACAAAATGCATTATCATTAGAGTTTTACTGCTTTTAAGCTGCCACCTTTATGGTTTTTTCTGTGTGTTTCTCTCTCTTTTCTTTTTCTCACTCGTTAAATTCTGTTGAGAAAGTTGCAGATACATTTGCATGTTTGCCATTAAGACTTTGCTTGATGCTTGACTTGTTTTAATGCTTTCTGTGCTCTTCCCCTCAACATTTATGACAGCATAATTGCTAGCCCGTTAGTTACATGTGTTTGTTTGATGTTTCAATGGAAGACTCACAGCTGATTTTGTTAGCAAACTAGATACTGTGATTTAACGCTTGGCTAATAACAATTAAACAAACTACACAAAGTTTCAAATGGAAAAGGAGTCAAGTTATAACAATATTTTGTCCTTCCAACTGAAATTAAGGATTCTATAACAAACTTTCTTGGTGTATCAATCATAAATTGGTTGTAAGTTCTTAGTGAAGCGGTTTCTTTTTGGTAGGATATTCCTTTTAGTATGGAAATGTCCTAATGTTCCATGTAAAAGAACAAAATGCCAAGGATTCCTTAACGTTTTCTCAATGAAAATAAAAATAACAAAACAAATTATATTTTAATGGCTTATCAAGACTAGTTTTTAGATATTCATTAGCAGAATTAAGAGTAGAAAGAAAAGAAACTATATATTAGATTAGATATTAACTATATATTTAGATATTCATCACCAGAATTTGGGGTGTAAAGAAAGGAAACTATATATTATGTGCTATAGTCAATCCTGATTACAATATTCAGTCGTCTGTAATGACAGGATTGAGTGTCTTTATGTTAAAAATGATATAGACACTTGAGTTCTAAGAACTATTTCTGGTGAAATGTTGTGTTTGGCAACTTTCAGAGTAATGTAATAGATGCTAAAGCATTACTTTTAAAATACATTTGAAAAACCCAAACAATATTTAAGCTAGACATAAATTATCAACAAAGAAGAATCCTTGCGAATTATTAGTCGAAAAATTCAATTCCAGGTCTCTATTTTCCATAAGAAAGACAAATTAATAATTTACGAACCAAACTACTAAAGTAATTTAGACCAAAAACATTTATGATGAGAAATATGTGAAGAGAGAGCATTTCAAAGTTGGCATGACTTTGTTTACTTCATTTACAACATAAACATTAAACTGTTTTTGCGGAGCGAAGTTCAGCTGACGTTTGTTTTTGTCCCGCCTGTCCATAAAATATGTAACTAGATATGTATTTAACTTGTATATAGTTTATGGTATGTTTTGATTGCATTTTCAAAAACTTGTTTAACCCAAAATAAATGTTTGAAAATACCAACAAGGCGCAACGAAAGTCAAGCGGCGCTTTGATATGCTCGTTAGATACATAGATAAAGATACAGATACAAAACATAGATACATATGTATATAGAGTACACACAGAGAGGGGTTAGGGTTGTGTGCGAGTGTGTGTCTGTGTGTGTGTGTGGGTGCCAATGCCAAATTTGTGAAAAATAAAACTAACAAACAAAATCGAAATAAAGCAAAACGTAAGAGGGAGAGAGAGAGTGAGAGAGCAAACGGTACAGAGTAAAGTATCTATAAGATAAGCAACGCTAACGAGCTCCACAGTTGAAGTATGTTGTTGTTGTTGTTGCTATTGTTGGACCTTGGCACTTTACTTCATCAAGTTGAAAGTGAATTAAATTTTTGTTGTTGTTGTGCTTTTCTTGCTGCTGCCTGTCAAGGCGAAAGTTAAGCTAGAAGAGAAAGGAAACGAAAAACCATAAATCGACAGCTATAACGCCCTCTTTCGATAGTGCAAAAATGTTTGATATCGCATTCCATTTGCCCCGTCTTGATAAGCCACAAAATGCGACAAATTCCCCCATATACACAATTATTTTTCTATGCATGTGATTAGATAGAGATATTCTAATGAGTTAGCTATTGTCTTGAGCAAGTGTATATACATATGTAGCTGAGGTTACTCCCCCTTGCGACTATTACGACCCCAGATCGACGTATATAAATAAAACAATAGCTTTTAAAATACACCAATTAACTAATTGTTTTTTAATCTAATCAAAATGAATTATGATACTTTGGGATGGAAGTCTAATTTTAAATACTGCTTCAAAAATAACAATAGCTTTACATGAATTATTTACAATTTCGGTTAATACTTTTGGTGTCCCTCAAAATGTAAAAGGGGCAAGGTGACAAGCAACAAAATGTAAAGAAAAAAAGACGTGACTAGGCAGCAAATGGTTTTTTAGTCTTTTATTTTTTTTGCTCAAGTTCTAGGCTATTGACTCGATGCCAACTACAAAAAGAAACAGACAAGAGAAAAGCGCATGAAGATGAATATCTATGGGAAGAAAATGAACATGATAATGAAGTTCGAACGTGCAAAATGTGTGTGAGAGACAGCAGCAGCAGCAGCATCTATCATCAATGGCATCTAGACAAAGTTAACCGAAAAATCCAAAGAAAACTTTAGGTAACAAATGCCAAATAGTCGACTTTTAGATGCCCTAAACAAAATTGAAACCCTTTTGATCGTATCCTACATGACTAGAAATCCTTAAAGAACGTTTTTCCGTTTTCAGAATTCGTCTAAAAATCCTTTTTTCTTCTTCGGATATTCAGTCTTTAACGATTCCTTAGAGAATTGGTACTGCTGGGTACGTGACAAAAATACTTCCTAGTGTCGGTTACAAACATTGAAGAGACTTGAATAGACTTTTTTTTGGGGTGTAGTGTAATGAAAACAAAACAAAAACTATTTACAAACTGAACCGGTTTTTTGATTTTTGTCTTCTAGCACTCAAGGCACTACGATTTTTGGTGTGTGTGTGTGTGTGTGTGTATTGACCTTTCCTATACAACAAATTTTTAATGACACTAATAAAAACAAAGCAAAAAAACAGTAAACAACAAACACAGATCGCTATGGCGATTGCTTTTGGATACTCCAGCACACCATCAAACCAAATCACCGGACGCGATCAATGACTAAATGGAAGACTTCCCCACACAGATACTCTCCCAGACACAGACACACACACACACGGAAGAGTAAATGGACATCATGAGCACAGTCGAGTCATTTGGTTTATTGACCCAAGCACAAGGAAGGCCCATTCAATAAATACATACAATAAGTGCCATAAGAAACGAAGCAAAAACGATATATTAATAAGAAGAAGTACATATGCTCAGAGGAGCCTATTAAAGTTATTAAGTTAACGGGTTTTTAAATTAAATTGTGTTTATTTTGTCACTTTATGAAAAAGGAGTAAAGCAATCCAAAATGAATTATCCCAATTTGAGATATGAAAAATATATTTTAGCTTCTGATTAAATTGTCAATTTCTTTAATGAAGACTTCTTTTGAATTTTTGAACAATAAAAATGTTTGAAAACTCTATCCCAAGTAAATTTCCTTTTAAATTTATTTATAAAATCGTATTATTCATGTACATATTGCTTTACTGAGTTTGAGAAATGGTTTCAAGTAACCCCAACCCTCTTCTCTCTTTCTCTAACACTGTCTCCCTGTCACATGACAGATACAAAGAGTCTGGGGCAAGAGAGAATGAAATAAAAGAAAAGCCGGGGGTAAAAATTGGAAAATGAAAAGCGAAATGAAATGCGGCAAGATGACGTAGTCATGTGATTGTTGATGTTGTTGTTGCTTTTAGTGGGGGGGACGATTGCCAGCTGCTATTGTTTTGTTGCGCCTGCCTGAGTTTGAATTTTCAAATAGTTTTATGTTCATAGGGGGTAAATTTCTCAAGGTTTTCTGCAAAAAATCGGGAAAATTTCTATTGCAAATTATTCAAGTTACCTACGCGTTACCGTTACCCGGCGTGTAGTTGGAGCAGTAATTTAACAGCGGTCAGTAATTTGATAAGCACTGTATTTTAATTGCCGATTGCTAATAACTCAAATGTTTAATAGCATTTCAATTTTTTGCACACATACACACTCAATTGGCATTGGCAATTTGAATTTACTTTGGTTCACGCACACTGATACACATACAATTTTTAGATAGGGGACTCTGCTTAAATTTGCAAATATAACGTATTTAAATGCCAAAACATCACAAAAATAGCCAACATTTGCACTTGGTAGAGAAAATAAGTAAATCGCAGGTCAAACAGGTGTGGCTATTCTTTCATTACGACTTAATTTAAATTTGTAGCTTCTCGAAACGAATTTAGCGACACGGAGCCACCACCCACGCAACCGATCACCTTGAAAACAAAAACAATAATGAAAAAAAAAACAAACAAAAACACAAAAAACCACTAACCTCTTTTTGAGGTCGTTTCCCATTATTCGAGCACGTTTCCCGGTATTGACAACTGTCAAAGGCCAGGACTGACTAATCGATTGATTAATCGATTGCAGAATTATCGATATAAGCACAAAAGAAAAACAAAGTATTTTTATTATTATTTTAAATTAAACAATAATTTAATATATAAAAAAAATGGCTGGTGAAGTTATTGTGGATGCCCTGCCGTACATTGACCATGGATACGACGATCCTGGAGTTAGGGAATCAGCGCTAGCCATGGTTGAGGAAGAGTGCCGACGCTATCGGCCAACTAAAAACTATTTGGACCATTTACCCCTGCCGGCTAACTCGCCATTTGAGACACCGTTGATGGTGAATGAATTTGAACGAATACAAAACCGTCTTCCAATGGAAACACTGTCGATGAAGAGGTATGAGCTGCCACCGCCACCCTCTGGTAAACTGGCCGAAGTGGCTGCTTGGCAAGAGTCCATTGAGAACTCAATGGCACAGCTGGAACATCAGTGGGTACGTTCCATCAACCTCGAATTGATGCTAGAATATGGCACAGAGGCTTGGAAATCCTACCTGGAGGTGTTTACCGCGATGCAAGCAAAGGCGCAATTGCAATTGCAGCAGCTTAAGAAGGACATGCAGGATATAAACTGGCAGCGAAAACAGGCGCAAACACATGCAGGCGAGAAATTACGATCCCTCGAGGCCCACTGGGTTTTGTTGGTGTCCAAAAACTACGAGATAGAAACCGAGAGCGCCGAGTTGGAGAAACTTGTGCATGCAGCGCGAGAGCAATTGAAAAAACTAACTCCTCCGTCAAACGAGACAGCACCAACACCAGAGCATACCAACGGATATGGGAAGGAGGAGGATGAGCAACAACAAGAAGAAGAGGAACAGCAACAAGGGGAAGAGGAGAAGCATGAGTCTCAAAATGAAAAAGAGGCAGTTGTAGCCGATGAGAAAATGGACACAGAAGTCGATGAGGAAAGGGAGGATGTGGATAAAAGCAGTAGTAATGATGATGAGACAGCAGAGGAAGAGAGCTCTAATGATTCGTAACTTTAGTTTAAGAATTTGTACAATTGGAAATACATTTATATTAGAGTTTGAGTTACAGTATAACAAGCAAATTGCGAATATATATTGTATAAATATAGGATTCCCATGTATGCGTATTGTGAGTAACTATGTAATTGTAATTGCAGTGGGCGAGCACCATCGGCACATTCGATAACCTTTGGGCTCCATTGGATATATATATATATATATGTATGTAATGTATATGTAGTTAATAATACAGCTTGATTCATCGCATGGCACATTCGTGATATTCATTTGTTTCCTGGAGCGAAGGCGGTATGTCAATATGTTGGTGGGAGCGGCATTAGCAGGGAAACATTTATCAAGGGGCAGGAGATATGTGAAAGGCAAGCTCCGACTTCGCTCCTACATCTCCGGGTGCTTAGTTATATCTAAAGCGTTGTCTCAGGAACATTTTTTTTAGGTTGATCATGCTCAAGGCGCAAATCCAAAATTTTCTGCTCCAACTTTCTAAGACGTAGCTGGTACTTGCGCTTGCTATGGTCCAACATCTGGCCAAGATTGCTACCAAAATGAAAATCAAATTTTTAATACAAAAAATTGTCAAAATATTAAAAATATTTTCGCTCACTGATTTGATTTATGCAGTTCGCGTACATTATGTTGCAGTTCCTCGTGCTTTTCGTCCGATGCCTTCTGAATGGACGTCACCTTGGTCAGCAGTGTCTGGATGCGGGTTTTCAGCTCCGTTTCCCGTGTCAAAGCCTCCACAAGTTGTTGTTCGGTGAGAGCAGCATGTTCAGCCTCCGAGTAGGAGACGCGATTCGTCGTCGCCTGCAGCTGCCTGAGAGCCTCCTGCAAAATTGCAACACGCTCGTTGGCATGTTGTTGCTCCCGTTCGCCCTCCTCGATTTTCGCCTGTAGCTGCAGGTTTTGGTCACGCAGCTCAAGTAGTTCCTGCATGTTTACGGCTGTCTCTATATCCATGGGTGACTTCTTTTCCCCATGATCCGGACACAGTTCGCGATCCTTTTCTAACGCCAGACGTTTCTTATCATACAGATCGCTGAAGGGTGATTCCAGATTGATAATCGTTTGTTGCAACGTCGATCTTTGTCCTTTTAGCTTGGAGACATGATAGCGTAAGCGATTGTCATCATCTGTGGTCCAGGCACGTGCTGCCTTGGGGGACTCATCAGCTCCGAGATTGATATGCTGCCAGGGCCCTAGGCTATTCTCGCAGACATTTTTCTCGCTCTCAAGACGCGCCAGAAGATGTCGAGCTACGGATTCAACGGCTCGACGACTCTCCTCAGCGGCCGCCGATTTGTGTAGCAAAGCCATCCTGGTAACAGACGAAACTTTTGAGTTGTATATATGAAGGGAATTTCTATAACTTACCTGCTCTCCAGCAATGCAAGCATTACATCGTAGGCCTCAATGGCGCGATCACTGCAATTAACTGCCAATTGAAGGGCCAATGCATTGGATTCGTATTTTCCACACAAGAGATACAAGTGCTCTGCATGTTGCCGGGACTCGTCGAGGGTCAGTGCCAGCATGGTGTTGCATACCTTTAAATGCTCCAATTGGCGTTGCAGACGACTTACTTCCATAAAGCTGTCCACAATCGAATTTTGTTCCTTTAGTTCACAGACCAAATGTTCCACAAGATTGATGTCCTCCTAAAAGAAAGAGATTTTGGTCCTGGTAAAGAGAAATGATTCAACAATGGGAGGGAATATATTACCTCATGGCTTAGTTCTGTATGGTTGCCCTCATCCTCTTCTGGTTCAGTCTTGCTGGCGCATCGCAACTTGACACGTTCGGCCATTTTTGTTACTGCAGGCAAATGCTTTTTAGTCAGGGATAAGCCAGCTACACAAGAAGAACTCCATTAGTTTGTGTTCAGCCGATTAACAAATAGTATTCTACCTTTATTCAGATCATTCAACTGTTGATGCCCACTTTCGTTCGCCTCCGGGTCAGATGCAAAGTAGGCTACATTGCCGTGTTCCTCCACAATGTCAGTGTCATCACCTTTGGTTGCTATCTCAGCCTGCAGCAAGGCTATTTGAGCTCTCAAATGCAGTACTTCCTCTTGCAGTGCCTCCAATTGACCTTTCTGTGACTTTGGGCATAGTTTGTCAATGCTAGAAGCTACCTCCAAATCGTCCAGAGGTTCAGTTTGACATTCAGCATCGGCATCCGGATTGGTAAGATTTAGCTCGGAGTTGTACACTGAACCCTCTTGATAACTCAACTCTGGCCATTAAAAAAGAGATATGAGTAAAGAAACCACTTCAATTGGATCCATTCTACGGATGCGCTTACCACTGCATGCTTCCGGCTCCTGTTCCTCCACAATGATATGTTCGTGCTTGTTTCGCAATTTCTTACTCAGCTCCGCTATGACACAATGCATTTCGGTAATTCGGCATTCGTGGGCCTGGCTAACCACCTCCAGCCGCTTGTGACACATATCCCTTTCCGTGTTGCTCTCGGTCACTTGCCGTTCAGCCTGTTGCAGACGCTGTGAAAGTTCGCGAACTCGATTTTCAAGATGCTGCACTGACAACTGTTCCACCTGCAATGGAGAAGGCAGAAACCAGTGTTAAAATTATTCCCGATTCGGCTTTTGGCCATTAAGATTGCCATCACATTAATGGGCCGCCTCCTGCTGAGGGGCTGAGACATTAGAGTGTATTCCCAGCTACGACGTTTCTCGGCCACTGGAGGAGTATCACTGCAGCACATGCAGCTCATGCTGCGGGGCAGCAGTTGCTCCGAAATCATTAGTGGAAAATTTTTGACTGGCGATTACGTCGTCATCCGATTTTGCCTCTGGTGCACTCTTTCCCCTCTCTCTCTCGCCCCTCTCGACACTGCCTTAGCCTTGCTGCAGCTTGACCCTCAATGGCACGCACCTGCGCAGTGTGGATGTATGGTCATGCGAATGTTTTCTATTACTTACTTTGTTGACAATGTCCAGTGTCGAGCAGCTGGAGATGTTGTTGTCACTTTCTGTTGTATCGCGTTGAGTGTGTTCCGGAGAATCCAATTCCAAGTCATGGGAACTAACCAAGTGCTTGGTTCCCCGTGGCGAAATGCTACCAAACACAAAGTCCGGATCTTCGCCAGAGTTTTTTGGGACTATTTCGCGGGCCCATTGCTGCTGTTTGCCATGCCCCTGTCTGGGTCGGCTTATCTTAGCGACGCGTGCTAATTGAACATCGTTGGACATCATGATTGTGCTTAAATTTCCATTAATTGTTGGACATAATGGCCTGAGCACTTTTCTTTTAATTCAAATCCGTCTGCCCCGAAATATAGGCAATAGAAATTTATGAGTTTGCGATATTACAAAAATTTCCTTCGAACTGAATTATTTTTGTCCAGCGCTTCATTTTTCTACATCTTCGTTCCGAAAGCGCACTTTATGGCACCATTAAAATCCAGTATACGATATTTTTAATTGAAAAATGCAGATATTTTGGTGCTGTTGATTTTTTGTTGTTCTTATCAGAAAATGTATACCTTCGCCCGTTCGTTTTTTTTCTTTCTGTTTATAACCCCCTCCTCCTAAGTGTCTGCGTCCATTAGCGACTGCTGGACACTCTTTCTTTTCATACCATACCCACACAGGCGCATCACACCAAATCTTTGGAGTACTATTTGGAGTTGTAACAAATAGTTATGTTGATAGTTTTACATTTATATTCTAATATTAATATTTAATAACAATAACGAAATAATATTATTAATAAATGCTAAAATGCTTCAAATAGTCAAATCACCTCAGGATACCCCAACCGATATCGTTTGATGCAACTTGCGCGATGATACAAAACTCCAATCCAACCGCAATTCTCAAACACGTTGTTGTTGTGCTCACGTTCGAAAGGGATGGAACACGACCAAGGCGCACAGTGGGTCCTCCGCCCGTGTTCGTGTTTGGCAAATATGAAATATTCAATTGGAATACTTTACAGATTATAAGTCCAAACGATGAAATATTATGAATGCTGGCGGTGTCCAAAGTTTTTTTTAGTTAGTACGAATACATGATAATTTTTACGTAAATTCGCAATTTTAAAACTGAATATTGGGCGATTTAAACAATCGATCTTAGACTCTTTTTGATCAATCTGAAAAGTATGTTATCTATCAGTAGTCTGTTGAATAAATTTGAGTAATTACTAAGATTGATATTATACTAAAAGCGAGTGAATAGAGTCCCTTCCGAAGAAGCATAGAAATGTAAAAACAAGGACTACAAATGGTTCAGATACACGAATACATTCAAAATTTCATTAATTGCATCTCTGAGACACTTTCGATCACGAAAGGATTTGGAAAATAGCAACTATAGTTCCGAAATGTTGGACTTTTGACTTAAAGCACCACGGATACCCAGCACTCTTAATTTTAAGGCTTTAGAAATTTACATAGACTTTTCTTTATTGTACAATGTTGCATTGGTATTCATATGATGAGTAGCTTTATGCGATATGACTATATCAATCTCTTTGAAAGCTCCTGCATAGCAAAACTAAAGGATGCTCTGTTATTGCACAGATGTCATATTCTCAGCTCGTATCGTAACCATTGCCTCGTAGTCCCGCTTATCCAATTCATGCAGTGCCTTTTCCACCAATGTGGCCAAATGAGGTGGCAAATCCTTCAAATCCTCCATACGCTCGCGGGCTATGGCACTGGATATTCGTGGCGTGGTATTGCAGTGGGTAGCAAAGCCACAGTTGCCCGAATCTGTTGTTGCCAATGAAGATTTGTATGCATTCTTGGCACTGTCAGTGATGTCAATGCCGTATACGGATGAGTCAGCGGATTCTGAAGACAAAGAAGACATGCCATCGTCAGACTGTGCTGGTCCACAATTTCGGATTGGCTTATGGTTCTCAAGTTCGCGTTCATCTGGATCGGGAGACAAGGTGTCACCCACTTCATCTGGAGCTATGGACGGTGTCGAGCTAATGTCCGCATCATCTACCATCGCGGCACAATAACCATTTAACAAAAGCTGCGATGGGGCATAGCCATATTCTTCTTCATATCCTTCCTCTCCTGCATCCTCGGCCCCAATATCGTCTGTGTCGCCAGAAAGTAGCTGTTGCCAACGCTGCTCCAGTTCTGTCATTTTACCCGCCAGTATTCTAGGGGTCAATCAAACAACAGGTGGCTTTTAAATTAAATCAAATCATTATGGTTGAACTCACTTGTTTGTCTTCTTTTGGTGCGTTAGCGCTAAGTTCTTGTCATTCAGATTATCGAGCAGAGCCAAACATAAAGATTTCAGATCATGTATAGTTTCAGTTTTCTTTGGCAAATCGATTCCACTCTCAAGTATATTTTTGACTGCAATTGTTCAGGATTGTTTCTATTTTTAGTTATATGTACTTTATCGTCATACCCTGCCTAGGACTCAGTATGGTATCATCGTTGCTGTTGCCTCCACCCAGCTTAACGATTCCCTTTTTACGTTTCGCCTCCAGCATTGTCTACAAAGGAAGCATTAGATGAGTGGATTCACATGATTTAATGAAGCATTATTACCTTGTATTTATTAATAGACTGCTTTGAGAGCTCCAACTCGCTCTCTTGGATCTTAACTCGTTCATGCAGGTACTTATTTTCCAACAAAACACCATCAATGTCCAGCAACTGTAAAGGAATCATTAGAGCATATCATAAAAAGTGGATTTTCTTTTGAGTCTTTGTCCAACCTTAGGATGCATTTTCTTTGCCTTAAGCGCCACAAATAGTTCGTGGTTCAGACGATGGGCCTTGCATTTGTAGGCATCCCTTTCCGTAATCAATTCCTCCTTCTCATCAATGATGGCTTTGAAATCAAACGCCAATTGGGCATTCTTCTTTTTAAGATTCTCCAGATGACAGATGAAGTTCGCTCGCTCCCGCTTCCATTGCAGCTCCTCTTTGTTGTGAGCAGCCGTCTCGTTAGCCATGGCTTCCACTCGCGTCTTATTGCTCGCCTCGGTTTCCCGTAGAAGTTTAATGTCACCCTGTAACTCGTGAAGTTTTTGCTTCAGGGCCTCCACTTCCGTATTGAGTTTAAGATTATGCTCCCGCGTCTCCCGGAGTAGCGCAGCAAGGCTGGAGTTTTCGCTTAGAGCTCCACATCCATGGCTCTCGTTAACAAGGAGTTCGCTATTCCGTTTCAGGGCTGAATACCGCAGCTGCAGGGTCTCGGCCATGAGCTTATATTGATCTCGCTCCACACGAAACTGTTCTAGATCCTGTCGCAAGATGCGCAGGGCTTCTATTTTGCTTTGCAATTTGCGATGCACTGCCGATGTCTGAAATTGATCCGTTTATTTGTATTTACCATAGTATTATTTGGTTTTGGCCTTGGTTTACCTCAACATTGTACGTGTCCATATGGTCCCCAAAGATGAGCTCGAATTGGCTGCCGCCAGTCGCTTCGTCCATGTCCTGGCCGTAATTCTCCATGACTTATTCAAATATAAATTGGTAATGGTTGACATTGACAAGTGGAAATGGAGATGATAACTTTGTCTGAGAATTTTATTACAAAGGTTTTTGGTTTCACTACACACGCATATAAAGGAAATGTGAATCAATTTTTACCTGCGCAAGCGCTCTGAGCGCCTCAGAGTATGCTGCATATGTTCATCAGTGCCATGGCCTGAACTTTATCGATTAATTGTACAACATTTTTTAATTTCAAAATTTCAGATTTAAATTTTTTATAATTTTAGTTAGAATATTTTTTAGTCATAGTTTAAGATTTTTTAAACGCGTGCAGTGATAAAATTAAATTTTACAATTTAAATGTCTTTATTTAAGTGCCTTAATTCTAAGCGGGCGTAGTCCTCATCGACTGCTCATGGCTGTGGCAATGGTAACCATTTTGCGTACAACGTTTTGACACGTCCCATAATACGGATCTATATCCTGCTTGCCCATGGTGACATCACATTCCATGCGAGAGGTCGTCGATACACTGTAATCCTCGCTAGCCGTTTCCATGGCCGAAGCATGAAATTCACGGCAACGGCTAACTGTGAGGATTTCTTCCAGATTAGTTACCTTAACACCAGCTCCAGGGATCACAATAATATCCCGATGATGCTTGGCTATCAACTGAGCCAAACATTCCACTCCTTCACCCGCTGTTGGGCGAAAGCCGCTGCTAAGAAGCCGCTTGAAGCCCAATTCCTTAAGAAGTTCAACGTTCTCGTGCATACGCTTTGGATCAGTCAGATCAAAGGCTCGGTGAAATGTCACTGGCAAACCCTCTGCCTTGCTTAATACCATTCGACATTTCTCTGCATCAATGGAGCGATCGGGGTTTAGGGCTCCAAAGACAAAGCCATCGGCCCCATTTTCCCGCAGCATACTCATATCTGTGAGAACGGCGTGCAATTCTTCATCACTGTAGACGAAGTCTGTGCCCCGTCTTGGCCTCAGCATACAAAAGATTGGTAAATTAAAAGACAACTCCTTAAGTGTCTTTAGGGTGCCAACTGTTGGAGTAAGTCCGCCTTCACCCAAAGCTGAACATAGCTCTATCCGGGAGGCTCCTCCAGCCTCTGCAGCAAACGCGGATTTGATAGAATCCACACATACTTCTAGCTTAATGTCATGCCCAGACATTGTTCATTTTTTTTCTCAAAGTATTTTATTTCTGCGAAATTTGAATTTGTTTACAAAGAGATGAAAAAATAAACACAACAGCTGGAAAACTATCGATGCCACTATCGAGGTATCGAATATTTACGTTTTTGCGCCATAATCGATATTTTTATCCAGTATCGATAGGTAACAGATATAAATTTAAAAAAATATTGACAATTTACCCAGGACAAAGCGCTCTAATGTTGATAATGAAGCAATATTGGTATGTTATTTTTAAGAAATTCCTATATTTTTTGTTACCTTTTATATATACATTATATATTATAAAATTAAATATTTTATTTTTGAATTCAAATGAAAATAAAAGATTGCACATTTTTCGATAGTATCGATATATCGAATATTTTCATTCAAAACATCGAAAATATTGATCATTTCCCAGTATTTAGTTTCCCGATAAATATTTTCAATAGTGTTGGATAATTTGACGATTTTATCGATATGTGACCACAGATTTGTTGGCAACACTGCCTATTTTTGTTGTGAACGTAGTTTTTGTTAATTTTTTAATTTAATTTGGATAAGCTGTGCGTGTGTGGTTAGAAAGGAATCTAAAAGCTAGACGAGAGGGCCCATTTAAGTCAAGTGCAGCATGCACCAGTCTACATAAGACGACACCGACCATACCACTCACAGGCACGGGGAATACGTCGCGAATACGTATTATAATAGAATTTACATAGAAATGACCATGGGTGAGCAGCGTGAGCCAACTTCGTCTCTCGTACTGCCCGTTATTTTGCGGCCTATTTTCACACAGGTGGGTTATTTGTGGAGCGGGGGTCGCTGGTGCGCGGCCCACGAACCCAATTGATAGGTTGCGTAAACGTAAATTGTTAACTATGTCTGCTTGCAGCTAGAGCGACGCGACGTTGGCGCTGCACAATCGCTGCGCTCGGCCATACTGAAATCGGAGCAAAACAATCCGGGCTTCTGCTATGACCTCGTTGCGACGATTGTGCGACGTGCCGATCTAAATGTCAACCTAAATGAGGCCGTCTTGCGTTTGCAGGGCAACATTACGGAAGCAGATCGTAAGTTCATAGTTTCCCCTGATCTCTGCATACGTGTGCAGAAACTATTAATTTCTCTCATTATTTCAGTTAACGAATATCGTTTGACCCGCACTGAAGAGCCGTTCCAGGAGCTTAATCGCAAATCAGTTGCTCTTAAGGTGATTCTTAGTCGCATACCCGACGAGATCAATGATCGCAAAACCTTCCTCGAGACTATAAAGTGAGTGCGGAGAAATGATTGGTGTGCGTCATATACCTAATTCGTAATATCGTTCTTTGTTTGCAGGGAAATTGCCAGCGCCATAAAGAAACTGCTCGATGTGGTCAACGAGATTGGTTCATTCATACCGGGCGTCACTGGCAAACAGGCTGTGGAGCAGCGCAAAAAGGAGTTTGTCAAATATTCCAAGAAATTCAGCACAACGCTGAAGGAATATTTTAAGGAAGGACAGTAAGTCGCCATATACAATAATTCAGTTTTAGTTTGTGCGTATTTGTTTTTGTTTTTTTGTTTTGAGGCGCCAAACAAAATATCTCTCTGATGGTCGGTTTCTTTAATCGCCTCATATCTGGTTTCTTATCGGTTGGCAAGCATGATGTCATTTCATTGGCATTTTAGCTTTTTGTTTGGTTTATCAGTTAACAGATTCTTGCCAGGTTGTGGGTGGCGATGGGTCGACGTCTAAAGCACACAATTTAAATTGTAAATCGAATCTCTAATTGGCCCATTCATTTCAAGACGGCCTTGATAATGGCCAGCGGCTGTTTATTTATGGCAGATAATCGATTATAAGGCAATTTGGCTTAATAATTGATTTGATTCGTTTTGGCAGTGGGCTGGTGGTGGGATGAAGTGGCGGTTGATTAAATTAGACCAAATTGGTCTTATTTGGCCAAGTCTAAAGGTCAACGATAATTTGTTTAATTATTTATTCATTTCTTTTATTTGCAGACCGAATGCAGTATTCATAAGTGCACTTTTTCTAATACGGCAAACGAATCAAATAATGCTGACAGTTAAGAGTAAATGCGAGTAGAAAATTAAATGTTTTAATTATTATGGCAAAACTTAGTGGCATTTTAATTTTATGTTTAAAAATAAATAAAACAAAAACAACACAAAACACCAACTGAGAATAAAAGTAAGGGATCAAGCACTTACTAAATAGACCCCTTCCCCTCCTGTTGTAATTAAATAAATAGGCCTAATCTACATACAGACACTTATATTTAAATATATAAAGGATAATCACAACTGAATTCTAATTGAACTAAAAAGAGAACGCATCAAATTCTACAATTTTGTAATTATGGATTGAGAAATTATTTATTAAAATGACTTTTGTTTGCAATTTTATTGTAAATAATTCATACGTTTTCTGTTAACTACGACAACATTAGACTTTGTTTTGTTTATCTATGGATAAATTTAAAATTAGTAAACAAATAAAAAAAAAAAAAAAAATAAAAAAACAAACGACACAGGAAATGTATGTACTATGAGAGAAAAAACCACTTGAATTTTTAACTGTTTTTAATTGTTAGAGTTTGAAATTAAAATAAATGAATGAAAAATAAAAATTAATAAACTATACTTAATTAATTAATTAATTAATGTATATGTTCGATTTGATATAAATGCGAAAGACAACAAGATAAAGAAACAAATTATTTTATTTTTAAAAAGAAAATGTTATATGAAATAATAATAAAAAAGAAAAACTCATAATGTAGAAATAGAACAGAATTAAAATAAACAACATAAAAAATGATGACGAATAAATGTATTTAATTTATATTCAAATTTCGCATTTTTAATTAATGATTTTCATACAACAAAATCCATTCATAATGTTCAATTATTTTTGATTAACGAGCGGCCTTTTTGAAAACTGACCCAGTGTTGGGAAGGAGACAGAGAGAAAAAGAAAGTGATTGGGTGGGAGGGAGGAAATAAAGAGAAATCGAATGAACTGGAGTTAGCAGTGAATGTTAACAGCCTCACAGAGCATTAACATTCTTATCAACCCCAAGGCGGGAGAGAATTACCCGTTAGAAAAATCGATTCCTTTTTGCCACTCTACTCTGGGGCCAGGCCAGGCCAGCAGTTGGGCCAAGCAGCGCGACCGAGATGACCCACTTTTCGGTTTTCGCATTAAAACCCAACTGCTATACCCAAAAAAACATAAGAAAAAAGAATTAATAATTGGAATTTTTTTCTATACTAGTCAATAAAATTGTTTAAAATCAGTAATATGTAAAACTCGTAGTCCTAGTATAAGTTCTATGTGCATTTATGTGAAAATTTCCCAGCGCGCTAACGTGAAACAGGCAACAAAAAAAAGAAAAGAAAAAAGGCCACCCGAAAAAAAGCAGCAAGAAAAAGGCAGCAGCAGCAGCCCCAGAAATAAAAGGTTAATACCACAAAAAAATATTCCTCAAATCGAGAATTGAAAGTGTTGGTTATTTTTATATATTACTAAAACGAGATCATCAGCAAATAATTATCAAGAAAAAGTTACTTCTAAAGACAAATTTTGTTAAGGAAAAAAAAACGCTAAGCGAAAAATTTCGCTCTATACCCCAATAGGGGGCGTTTTTGTCCCCACCCTCCCTTGCCCTACAGCAGACGTTGCTGCTGAGGAAAAAAATTTTCACGAAAAACCTCGTGAGTGCGATAAAAGAATTTATTAAAAACCAAAAACAGAAAACAGGAAAAAAAAGAATGAAAAAAAGTGTCGCGTGTGTAACTATAATGTGGCAAAAAAAAAAAAAAAACAGCTCTGTTAACAGACTAAAAGTAAAAGTGTAAGAGAGGGGGAACAAAAAACA
Organism: Drosophila willistoni; assembly: GCF_018902025.1. Lineage (NCBI taxonomy): Eukaryota > Metazoa > Arthropoda > Insecta > Diptera > Drosophilidae > Drosophila > Drosophila willistoni. Next base: position 27,100,760 of record NC_061086.1, on the reverse strand, counting down.
CTGCACACATACACGTGTAGAACCCACACATACACGTACACACCCACATATGTACACGATACACATACCACATATATTTCAATGCAAAAAATGTGAGTAAGGAAACATTGAATGAAAATGAAATTACAGACAAATCGAAAGGTATATAAATAAAAGAAAAACAACAAATCCAAAAGTGGTAATAAGCCAAATCAAATGCCAAAACGGCGCGAACACACACACACACACACACACAGACACATAAGACAAAATCCCAAGGGGGGAAGTAAAATGTAAATGGTCACTGAAAATGGAGCAACCAACATGAACATTAATGCATAAGTATGTATGTATGTGTGGGAGTATGAGTGACTTTCATATTCATAAGCAGCAGCAGCAAAAAAAAAAGAAATAAATGAAAATTGCCATTTTTTTGACGCTTGGCGCAGCATGCGCAGCAGCAACAGCAGTCAAGTTATTTGCTGCTGAGTGCGTACTATACCCTCACACACACACGCACACCACTAAAGAAGGGAGAACTGTGGGGCAGGTGTTTGACAATGTGTGCGTGCGCTTGTATGCCTGCGGCTATGTGTGTAGGTGTAAACATTCTATACTACAACAGCAGCAAAAAAAACAACAATAACAGTAGCAGCAGCGGCGGCTTACAATGATGTTAGCCTTTATAGTATGTTGTAGGATTTTGTGTGTGTGTGTGTCTGTGTGTGCGTCGGTGTAACACGGTTAGCAATTCTTGTACCTTTTGCGGCTAACTCACGCACTTAACGCAAAGTTGCAACGATCAAATATCACGATTTAGCAAACTAAATTTATGCACATCTCGAAACTGGCAAACTTTATGATTCACTCAACTGTTAGATAAGACAGTGAGTAACTTTAGACTAGCTGTATTTCAGTAATATACACTCTTGAATAAGATTTTGTTATATTTAAAGGGGGGTCTACAGTAGTAAAAATAAAGGAAACTTAACACTTAAAGATGCAAAGAGAAATTAATTCATACAGAATTGGCGTAGTATATAACATTCTATTAGTTCAAATAGATTCCAAAACCAATTTTGGCAACACAGACGATTTATCAACTGAAATTTCATTATATTCTTTCGAAATTTGCCTTTTTTACATCATTAAATCCTTTACTCATTCAAAGTTCAGGGTTTGTATTTCCATTTCAAGTCTATGTGTAGACATCGACAGTGGTGTAGACTTTTCAAGTATAATTTTTGCTAATAATATCAATCATAAATCCTCCTACTCACTTTCATTCCATATTATTCTGAAAGAGAATTCAATTTGTGTTTAATAATATTTCGTTGCATACTTTTTGAGGCAAGTTCAATAAATTTGTTCCCAACATTTTTTCTTTTTTAAGGAAATTTTTATATCTGGTTAGATTACAAAAGATTGTAAGATTGACCTCGAGCCGGCTAAGTTCGATGGAAATTTTCTTAGTAAATCGGATTGTTGGAAATATATTCAATTTCATTTATAATTAATAAGGAACTAAGTAATAATCAACGCCTTCGAAATTGAACTATTTTATTCCTGTCATGATATTTTGTCGCCAAGGATTAATCGTTGACTCGTGCCAATTTTGACATATGGCAATCATTCAATAATTTATGTGTCATGGTGCCGCTTGGTAGCAAAAGAAGAAAGAAGGTTGAGTGGCCGCGAGTGATTTACAGGCGTTTGCTTCCTTTCCAACCAAGTCGATATATACGAGAGACAAACCAAAAAAAGAAAGCCATGTTTACATATATGTATGTGTTTGCCTCTCTATGTGGTTGCCTGTGTGTGTCTGCAGTGTGTTATAAATAGGCTAGATAGTTTTTGCCTTCTTGTTCCTTTTTACGTTTTACGTTTTCTCCTCTTTGGTCTCAGCCTCTTTTTTTCACTTTATTTTATTATTTCGCTTGCCACTCTTTGATTGAGGTCAAATTTCTAGCGGGTATAATGAACTTTTCTAAACATTTTCAAAAGTAATTGCTTAACTTTAAAAAGTTTTTGCAGCACTTCCATCAAGTGGGAGCAAAAGCATAAGAGTCGCTAAATACATATAATTGGCGCCATTGAGTTCTCACGGCACTAATTGCTGCACTTAGAAGCATTTTAATTGTAATGCTCTTAAGATGTGTATGTAAGCTTTCAATTAATTAACTGAAATGAAAGCTTATTGCTCTTTTAATACTTATTCAACGACCATTCGCCAGCAAGTATAAGCAATTATTTAGTTTTGTGATTTGGTTAAATATTGATGCATGAAAGCATTTTAGGTGATGACACTCAAAGCCCATTAAAAATGCATGCCCAATATTTATTTGGTTAATAAAACCTTTGCCATCAATCTGAAATTACATATTATACCATAGTAGATAAAACTCTTAACTTCTTGATCGACTAGAGTTATTTCCGAGTCATTTCAATTATATAAACGTTAAAAGTGTGAGATATTTTATCGATATAATTGTATACAAAATTAAGATAACGCAGCTACATCCAAAATGCATGGGAATTTTCCATTTAATTTACTTTGTTGCCCCCCAAAATTGGGTTAATAGAGTGTAAAGCAGCGCCCGGCCGCAACCTACATTTTGGCTAAAGGGGGGATATCGGGGTGTTCGGCTTCAGAGGCTTTTGAGAGGCTGCCTGGTGCGACCATGGCTAATCCTATGCTTTAAGAACTCATTAAAATTTCAAGTTGCCTCACAGCAGACATTGATGTTTGCCTCTGGTTGTGGTTTGCTTGAGCTTTTGGCTAAATGTTTAATTGTTCCACCAGAAAATGCTTCAATTTGTTGATAGAGGTTGTCAAACAAGCCATGTCTATGACGTAGGCAGCTATCACATTGTATATCTCTCTATGTATGTGTGTGTTTCTGTGTGCGTGTATGCGAGAGCAGAAAAATAAGTATAAATGGTGCCAAGCACCGCTTCAACCGCACCTCCTTCATTCCCAACCGCCCCAAAAAGTATGCAGCAAACTGTGAAGCGCCTAAAATAGACACACACAGACACACTCACAGGCACAGGGCACAGAGAAGAACCACTGGAACAGCGACTGGGAACTTACATATAAATATGTATAAATCCATGTATGGGTGCTTGTGTGCGTGTGCGTGTGTGTGTGTATGTAACTGGTGTTGGTGTTATATCAAAAGACAAACAAGGAAATGACAGTGGCCAGATAGCCATTTAACGGCTGCTGTTGCCGCTGGGCAAGAACTATCATAAAAAAAAACACACACACACACATATACAGTTACATAGATGATATTACATATATGTACGTATATTAGAAAACGTGCACAGCAAACCATAGTACACATATCGACTTCAGCAGCCATAATACTAACTCCACTTTACATTCGCTCAAGGCCAATAAATAGTATAATCGGTCAGCCTCTTAAGCCTAATATTACTCGATTGAAACAATATTCATGTGATTGTTAATTCAGTTTTATTGCATTAAGTACATATATCCGTTTGCCTTTACGAATGTATTTACATGGATATAGAACTCTCGGGTTCGCATAAATCTTTGAACGTTGCTCTCAATTCATTTCCAAATCCCTCGTTAGCCGCTGTTAGCCATTAACAGAGCATGTTAACATTTTTACACTCACTGGGCATGCGTCAGTGTTGGGAAATTTTCTCTACTCTCGACACGTCTCTTACTGGTCGTCACACATAACATTTTTGAAAAATTTTCGTTGTTGAAATATTTTTTGGGGAATTCATCTCGTTATTCGAGTGACACGATAGTAATTGTGAAATTCTTATGCAAAAGTCTGAAAGTATTTTGAAATGACCGTTTTTAAATTGTAAACACATTTTTTTGTTGGTATTTATTATATTTTAATTAATCAATTTTCTAAATAAAAACCAGTTTAAATATGCAGCTTTAATCACATACATACATACATATATATAAGCACATTCACACACACATACACAGAGATACTGCATAACAGCAACTAGTGGCCGTGTGGAGACTTTGCTGCGCTGTTGTTGCGCTTCGATTCATGTTGCCATTGGCATTCCAACTAGGTTGTAGGTGTAATGCAGACGCATACTCACGCATATAAACATACACAAGTGTAGGCTAACGAGGGGTTTTAAACTAGCATAAATTTCAAAAATCAAGTGAGTATACATATATGTATGTACGTTGAAATAATTGAGATGTGTAGTGTATGCTATCAACAAGTGAATAAGTTTATAGTAATCTTTTCAAGTGAATACATGTAGATTGTTGGGTTATTACTGGGGACTTATCCTTCATTAGTGGCAAGTGGAAAAAGCTTTGGCTACTAAAACACAAAACCGCAATATCCAGTGGACAGACAGAAAGTGGAGCCTTTGATATGGTTGCAATGGATGGTTGGTTGGACGATGAACATAAAGTAAATGCCAAAGAAAACTGCCCACCCGCTTTTTGCTTTTGGATGCTGTCATAAACGCCCACATGGGGCGGGGCTTTGGGGCAAAGCAGAAGCCGAAGCAGAGGATAAACGTTTCGCATGGCTTTTAAATGTCAGGCAGCCCAGCAGCAAATGTTCCACATCATCAGCATCGACATTGACAGCTCTCAACAAGCAAGCAAGTTTTCCGTTAAAACAGGGAGTGAGTGCATCTCTAGGCATGTGTGTGTGTGTGAGCGTAGGTGTGTGGTGGGTGTGTGGTAGGTGTGTGGGTGGATGGTGAACGTTCGTTTTTGAGGTATTAATAACAATTTATGGTTGCGTGTAAAACGTTTCAAATTCAATTTATACCATGTTTAATTATTGGATTAAAATTTCATTTAGGCTCATCTTAAACCTCTGCACTTAAATTCGTTTATTTATTGTTAATTTGAAATTGGGAATTTAAGATTTTGTATGCTTAATCATTTGATTTATTGCCAGTTGCAGCGTCTTGTTGTCTCGTCTAGACTCAGTGGCGCGCGTCTTTGCCTCACACATGATTAAGGGTGGCGTATGAGTAATTTTACGAATCGTCTGCTCTCTAAACCATAGCATACTTTTTGGGGTAAACGGACGTGGCGGATAACTTGCATTTTCCAAGAAATTTACCTTTGATATTTCACAATAAACAACTAGAATTCTTAAATATACGTACGTAAATGTCAAAGATATGTTCCCACTCGCTTTCACTTCATCATTTTCATCGTAAACAAATAATGAAAACTAAACGATCTAAAGCATTTGTATTTGCAATTACTCTCCAGTGATTAGGCGCATAGTTCAAAGTTCACGAACTTGAGGAACTTGAGCTATGCGTGCCACAAATTGCTATTCTAGCCAAACAGCTGACCCATTTTCACATACATCAATAATTTAAACAACCAAAGCGAGCATAAATAAAAATAAAACAAAGCAGAAAATCCACAAGAAGTTGGTCAAAAGCCGGCCAAGACGATTTATTGATTGGAGTGACCGCGGGATATCGTCTTAGTCATCATTTCTAAAAACCCATTAAGATTGAAAGAGTTTTTGTCGCTTTGTTTGATTACTTGCAGTCGTTAGTTAGTGAGAGGCAGCCACAGCATGCCGTACGAGTCGATGCATCATCATCAGTCGGCGGCCGCTGCCGTGGCCGCTGCCAGTGCCCCAAATAGCATGTTGGACGCCCTTAGTATGCAGTTGCGGGATGCTGAAATGCGGCGCACCGAAATCGAGAGGGCGCATCAGGTAAGCGACGACCGCCCCTCACCCCCCCAATCCCCTGAGCAAGTAATAGCGAATATTTTTTTGTAGGAAACTCTGGCACAAATACGCAATCTTAGCAGTAGCGCACGTCCCGATGCCGAGGCGGTGGAAAACCTGCAGTCGAGAGCCCGGGAACTAGAAAAGAAGGTGAGTCTCTACAAATGAATGGAATTGGGAGAGTTAATCTAATCTATATTTCTCACAGGTTGCGCTGGAGAATGTACGCTGCGAGGAGCTACAAATCGAACTGACTTCTACTCTCAAGGCCAAGGCTGGACGCTCCCAAGCTGGCAACATGAATATGAATATGAATATGAACATGGCCATGAGCAGTGGAGCGTCATCTGCCGGCGCAACCATACCAACCTCGGCCAGCAGTTCCACCGTCACATGGGCACCGACAATCAGTCACCAGGACCAAGGCTCGGAGATTGATATCATCATGGCAAAGATTGAGCAGGTAAAATCAAACAAACAGTAAAGAAAAGAAATCTCCAGCGAATTAAATGCTCATTTCGTTAGTTTAATAAAGAAGCAAAATTGAATAATATCAAACATTAGCTTCGGCAACAACATCCAACTCGCCATCCTCGGCCACTGCTTCCACCTTGACATCGGACAGAGCTTGCTCAATAAAGCGATTGACTTCAATTTGGCTAATAACCGAGCCGTCTGTTGAGGCCGATTCGCCTGACGATAGACAAGTGATAAAACTCTCCAAACTGCTAAAACTAGTCGACTCTGAGTTAGCGTCAAGATCATTCTCATTAAACTGTGTGCCGCTCTCAGTTGATGGCTTTGATCCCTGGACAAACTGCTTCATAGCTTGGCTAATCTGCAGTTGGTAACGCATCTGTTCATTGTCAGCCAGCAGTTGACGCATAATCTCTTGATTTTCCACACTGTCTTGCTCCACCAGAAAGGCACACGATAGCATCAGATTGGCCATTTCCGCGATGCGTGCATCCTGGGTCTCGACAATTTTACTCAGATCGTTAATATACTTCTCCCGCAGATTGAAACTCTCATTTAGCACTTCGCTCTCGCAGTGCTCCTTGTACTTGGCCATTATCTTTTCCACTCCCAATTGATATTCATCTACGGTGCGCTTAAGTTGTATATTCATGCGTAGCAGCTGCACTTGCTCATCGTCCTCTACACGATCGACCAGATATTTAACCAAATGATCCTCCCGAAATTTGTATGAATTCTGGATTTCAGCATCGATAATCCATCCCTCCGCGATTAGCTCAGATGCTTTGACATTCAGCTCGTTCAGACTGTTGGCTATGTAGCTGGCCTGCTCGAGAAGTCCCTTGACTATTCCAATATTTTGTTTGCCACTCTTCATGTTTGTAGCTGAATTTATATAAATTTTGGTTTGGAGAATTTTATTCTGGTCTCGACAGGTTACAGAGCACGAATCAGATATTATGATATCTACCCGATACTACCTACTACCGAATAACATATTTGATTTGCCTAGCCTACTACAGATTAACATATTCGACTTGCCTAGCCTACTATGGACTAACCTATTTGATTTTCTTTTAGGATAATCGTGTGCTGGCCGAACTGGAACAGCCGCGTACTTCGGCCAGTGTTAGTATGTCCGCCTTGCCACCCAGTTCCATGATGAACACGGGAAATAGCGAATTTAGAACCATATCAAAGAGTGGTGAGTTAAGCCGAAAAGATATCTATCTATCTGCTATTTAATCATTATGATTTCTTTGCTCTAGAACTCGAAGAAGAACTGAATCGGTATAAAAGAGCCGTACTAGGCGGTGCCTCAGGTGGCGGCGTTTCGGCTCTATCGTCTGGTTATTCCAGCTTGCCGCAATCGCTAGCTTCCACCATACCGAATGGGGCCAGCACTAGTCTCAGTGGCACCAGCGTTGGCTCGCAGAGCGTGGCCGCCGCTGCAGGAGCCGGCGGAGGCGGCGGTGCTGGCCATGGCCATGGCGGTCACATTCATGGCCATAGTGGCAGTGGTCTCACATCCATATCGGCCCTGGTGCCCAATGCAATCAGTGGCATATCGTCGAGTCTAAGCAGTCATGCCATACAATCATTGAATGCGGCTGCTGCCGCCTCCGCCTATGGCCAGACATCCGTTGAGAAATTATTGAGCGGAACTAGTGGAATCACTGGCATTCCACCATTGCCGGTAAATATTCACACGATGAAGGCTATGCCAACGGCATTAAGTCAGGTAAACCAACTATTTTCAATTGCAATGAACTAACAACAAGAGCAACTGCAACTGCAACTCAGCATATATCAGCATATACATACATATATATATCCGATTCGATTCGTTTTTCGAACCCAAAACGATGCAATCAGTCTCGCTTGGCGTATGCAATGGCATCATCTGTGGTTCACTTGGCTTTTGCTATATATTTAATCTAGATTATATGTTGATAATTCAATTCAAATTGTAACCATAGCGATCATTTGCTTTAGCCTTTGTTCGTTTTGTATTGATCATTGATCATCGCTATTTCTGGCCCTGGTATTCTAGCTCTGGGATTCTCAACAAAGATGCCCAAGTCCAGATGTAGCCAGTATTAGTCCTGCGAATTGCGTTTTGTTGTAGTCTCATTATTGAAAATATTACATCACTCACACCCACACATTCATACACACTCACACAAACACACACACATCCACACATTTGCTTATAAACTTCTTCACATTCTTAAAGACATATCAAGTATACGTAGGTATATAAGTCCATTTCATTGCTGTTGTTTTCTTGATGTCTTCTTGTTTGCATGTTTAAATGTTCCTTATACATATACATATATTGGATATGGTTTCTAAACTAAGTTGGTCTCATCTGTTGTTTAAGTAGTTTGTATATTGAAAGCATTTTTAAGATGCTATCTGTCTGCTATGTAGTAGTCGATTTAGTAGTCTTTGCAGTAACTAAATGTTAGGATATGAGTGTAACTTATTACTTAGCCTTGACTTTGGCTCAGATCAAAGACCAACTTAGTTCTTTAGATCACGTTCATTTCACTAAAATGTATACATACATACATATATGCATACATACATACATACACGCATACATACATATGTAAAAGTGTACTTAAGTACATTACATATTGAGCATTTGATCTTCATGCTTATCGTTCAATTGTTCACAAATTGTTATGTTTTATGTTCTTATTTTGATGATGATGATGATGATGATGATGAATGATGAATAATGTCGTCTTCATACTTTATCGTATATATATAATTCACTGCTTGGAAATGGCTTGAGCTCTTAGCTGAGATCAAAATTCATGACCAGAATTCAGCTCATAACATGTTCGCAATTGAATGCCATGACGTATATATATCGTCTATATATATATATATATATTTAAATAACATATCTCTGATGTATTGGAGGCATCGGCCAAATAAACGTGTTATTCTGTTTCTCTGTGATCTCTTTTTCCGTCTTATGTGCTCTTTCTTGTCTCTTCCTGTTCTCTCTCTCTCTCTCTCTCGTTCTTTCTCTCCCCCCATTTCTTCTTTTGTACAAAATAATGTGTGTTTGTGTATAAACTATTTTCTAATATCCTTTAACTAACTTTACTCTTTGACTCTCTCTAATGACTAAAACTGGCGAATTGGTTCGCGAAAATCAAATATCAATATCAATATCAATGTATATGTATGTCTGTATTTGTAACCTGTATCTGTGTGTGTGTATCTACAACGACAACAACACCAACAACCACAACAACAATTTGTCTTGTAAATTTGTATAAAAAAAATACCTACAAACACACACAACCACACACCAACACACCAACACACACATACAAATGAAATTCCAAATTGAAATGCACCTGAAATTTGAATATCCAATTGAAACATGAAGCGCGGAACAATACAACTGTACAATTTACAGAGCACAACCATGCCCCTCCTGTCACTGAACTCGCATAATTTGCCGCCAGCCGGCTCGTCCAGCTACTCGGCTTTGGGACTGAGCGGCACCGCTGGCACCGCCGGCACATCCCTGGCCCATCCCGGGCTGGGTAACATCAATATGCTGGATACCAGCGCGCTGCTAGGTGCAACAGGTCTCGGATTGGGTGCCGGTCCAGGCGGTGGCGGTGGTGGCATCACTGGAGCTACCTCGCTGTATGGCCTCAGCGGCGGTGCAGCGGGAGCTTTGGGCAGTTCCTATGGTCCACCATTTCTGGATGTCGCCTCGAGTGCATCGTATCCATTTACATCGGCCGCCTTGCGTCAGGCAACCAAAATGAAAATGCTGGATGAGATTGATATTCCTTTGGCTCGTTATGGTAATCGCAGTTCACCCTGCTCCCCAATACCGCCGAGCAGTTGGGGCCTTGACGAATTCACCGACGGCTTAAGCGTTTCCATGATGCACAATCGCAGTGGCCTGGCACTCGGTGCCTTGGATTTGGATGGTAAGAAATAGCATCGAAACAGCGACTTTAAATTGAAATCCCTCGTCTTCCAGGTCGCAATCATACACTAAATGGAGCCAGTGAACCCCAGGTGGATATGCTGGACATACCGGGAAAGGGAAGATGCTGCGTGTTCATTGCCCGCTTCCCCTACGATCCGCCAGAGTAAATTCACCTCAAGTAAATCAAATGAAATTCTCTAGTAAATATTGAAATTTTCTACAGGGAGGCTGAAGGGGAGTTGTCATTGTGTGCCGGTGATTATCTGCTGGTATGGACAAGTGGTGAACCTCAAGGTGGTTACCTGGATGCCGAGCTTCTGGATGGACGACGCGGCCTTGTGCCCGCTTCTTTTGTACAACGTTTAGTGGGTAAGTGCGGGAAAAAGTGGAAGAAGAATTCTCAGCGTGGCTAATAACTTTTCGTTTAGGCGACGATCTTCTGGAATTCCATCAGGCGGTGCTATCGACACTGCGCGATGCCGAGGATGGCTCGATGCAGTGCGATACAACGTCATTGCCCTCCTTGCCGCCGCACAACCCATTGCTCACACACACCCACGAGGATTTGGCACGTTTGAGTGAGACGCACACCGATCTGGAGCACGATCAGGACGATATCAGTGACAATGGTAACTATTCTCCTCCCCTCTCCTCTCCTCTCCACTTACAAACTCTAGCAGTTTTTGCATGATGTTTAAACATTTTGTTTTTGGTTTTTGGTGACACTGCAATGCATGGCCCGAATGTGAGCATAACACTCTGTCTCTCTCTCTCCTTAGTAGTATTTGCCAGAACCCGAATCCTTATCCTTTTAGTCAATAAATATATTAAATGAATTGTCTCATCCTTAAAACAGTTCCAGCTCCCAAACACTTGACCCTGGAACGACAGCTGAACAAGAGCGTGCTCATTGGTTGGTCACCGCCGGAGCCTGTGGGCTATAATCTAATTGAAAGCTATCACGTCTATGTGGACGGCGTGCTCAAGGTTACGGTGAAGGCCAACGAACGCACACGAGCTCTTATCGAGGGCGTCGACTCCACGCGGGTAAGTTGCTTTGTCCTTTAAGCCATCCTTTATGTATTTCTAATGGTCTGTTCCCATTTTCATAAGCAGCCGCATCGCATTAGTGTGCGAAGCGTGACCCAGAATCGTCAGACGTCTCGGGATGCCGCTTGCACCATGATTATTGGGCGCGACACCTCACATTTGGGCCCCTCGGCGGTGCGCGCCTCGCACATAACGTGTTCCTCAGCGGTCATCTCGTGGCTGCCGGCCAATTCCAACCACCAGCACGTGGTGTGTGTGAACAATGTGGAGGTGCGCACCGTCAAGCCGGGCATGTATAGGCACACCATTACCGGATTGGCGCCGAGCACCCAATATCGAGTCACCGTACGGGCCAAACATCTGCGCGCCGTGGGCCAGCACACGCCTCAGACACCCGGCCGACCCGGTCAGGAGGAGGCGCCTGGAGCCTATGCCGATTTCCGCACGTTGACCAAAGGCCTGCCCGATCCCCCGCAGGAAATCCAGCTTGAGGCTGGCCCTCAAGATGGTACCATTCTGGTGACATGGCAGCCGGTTAACAGGCCCACCTCAACGGGGCCAGTAACCGGCTATGCTGTGTATGCCGATGGTAAAAAGGTCACCGACATCAATTCCCCCACTGGCGACCATGCCCTCATCGACATTGGCAAGCTGGGTGTCTTTAATCCGAGAGCCGTCACCATTCGCACCAAATCTCGAGATTCACAGTCGGCGGACAGTGCGCCCATCTTGATACCAAGTGAGATGGACTTTCTCTTTTCTCACTCTGTTGTTGACCAATCTAATTCCCTCTTCCCCTCGGCAGACACTGTGCGCAATGCTGTTGCTCGCCGGGGACCAAATCAAATGGGTATGGGAATGGTGGGGCCACAGCTTCCACAGGGTCCACATGGCATGACCGTTCCCGGTCAGCAGCAGCAACAGCAACAGCAGCAGCACATGATGGGCCAACAGGATCCGCATCATCCGCAATACGATCCAAATCAGATGCAGCAGCAGGGAATGCAGCCGGGACAGCAGCCGGGACAACAGCCTGGCCAGCCTGGCCATCAGGTGAGTGTCCGCTTGTGATTTAAATGCATCATATACATAAATACACTGTAAATAATGTTCTATGAACTCGTTTTTCTCTTGATTTCGATGCGATGTGACATCATCGAAGATTGTATTTGTTTGTACAATAAGCCAAATGTACATACATCATACAACCAATATACATACATAACATGTTCTCAAGTTTGAATGCCAAAAACCATTAGACATTTACATTAAATACAATTTCGATTCCACTGCCTGTACTTACATATATAAAAAACAAATACATACCTAAACGTTTCCCGCAATTCTTTTGCACCATCAGACAATGATCAGTTCACCAGTTTCCAACTTACACATAATCACCAAACTCTTTTATACTAACTAACTCAACAAATTCCTTAAAAAAAAAAACCAAAAAAAAGATTCTTTTGTACATTTTCTCTAACTTACATTTATATACTCTCTATATCTCTCTCTTAACTCTTTCAACTCTCGTGTTATATTTAAATGGTCTGCCTAATTACTACTACTATCCTTCTTTTTCCTCTCGGTTTTGTTTGCTAATTAACCAATTCACAACATTATATACATACACTGAGAGAAAATGTATTAGACAAACGCACTAAATTCACAAATACCAAAGAAAGAGAAAGCTAATAATGATAAGAACCAAAAAAAGCAATTGAATTTGAGGCCTGTCTAAAACCCCCAACCCGAAACCCAAAAACCCCCCCGCCCCCCTCTATGATTTGTATGTATGTAAGTTATTTTCTTTTTATTTAGTTACTTTTTTTTATCAATTTCAATGCAAAATGGATATGCCAGTTTTATTTTTGGTTTGTTTGAATTTAATTTGAATTTTGATTTAGTATACAAATACAGTGCCTACCATATATATACCCCACTTACATACTATTTACATACGTAGCATGTCTTGAATTGAAGCCGCAATAATATTACACAATAATAATAATAATAATTATAGCAAGTTAAATTTTACAAACTTTGTTGATGATTAACTTATATTTGAGATTTGAAATTAGATTTTTAGCCATATATTTGGCCATTTAACAATAACAATTAAGCAATTAAGCAATGATTAAGGATTGAAACCAACAAATGCCAATGTCAACGAACAATTTTAAACAAAACAAGTTACATATTCATTTTCATTATATGATACCCAATACCGATAACTGAATACAGCCCGACGGAGGCTCCGGCTTGTTAGGTGGCCTGCTCGGTGGCCTCTTCTCGAAACCCACACAGAATCAAGTGAACCAGAATGTAAGTTATACCCACAACATCTTTCACTTATTACCAACACCCACCACCACTACCATGACACACACACACACACACCAAGAAATACTCAGACATTCACTCAAAAATTAAATACCTATATATCAACTACTTAGTTTAAACATAAGATTAACTTGTAACACTTTGCGTAAAAAGTTAACAGACACACAAATACTTTAAGTGTTTGATGCATTTTTCGTTTTTGTTTTCTTTTTGTCGTTTATTTTCATTTTAACTGAAGTACATATACTGCATATTCTTATGTATTGATTAAATAGCCGAAAAGTTTAGAAATTGCGCTTGATTTTTCAAACATTTTTGAATGAAAACAGAAAGCGTAACTGAAAAATTTGAAAAAAAACAAACAACATACATTGCGTTTGGCTTTTGGTTTTAGTTGTTCTTAGAGATTTTTATGCTTTTGAAAATACTTTTTATTTCACGGCTCTAAATATACGAAAACTTGTGTGTTTTGAAGAAAGTATTTAAAATGTTTCCATGAAATTCAATATGTAAACGCTTTTTTCCCATTTCTGTGGTGAGTTTACTCAAAATTAGTCAGATTATACTTAAATCTAAATTTTGGGTAATCCATTTGCCTTTTGCAATCAATCAATCAGCTTAGATTAAGTCCTCTTTTTGGTAGAAGTTGTAAAAACTCTTGGAGAATAGTTTACCCCTTTTAGCTACTTCTTATATTTGTTTATAGTAACTTATCGTGAGTGAGATATCCAAATAAAATACTTGAGCGGAGTTTCAATCTATATTTTTCAATGTATCAAGTTTAGTGAAATTAAAACCTTTACTAAGTAAAGAAATTTTGGCAGAATTTCCCTTGTATATCTCTTTTAATGCACTTAAACTTTGGTATAATAATATCATGAAGGACTAAAAAGCATTAAGCAGAAATTTGAGATTTATCAAACTTTTCTTACACACTTTCGTCTCAAAAGATAAACAAAATTCGTTTTAGTTGCTAATAATTTGACTTGATCTTATTTTCGGATTCCCTTGAATGTAATATACAGTATAATCCGGTTATAACGACGCCGCTTATAATGTCCGTCAGGTTATAGCGACTAAAGTTCGATGAGTGATTGCTTGGTCCCAATACAAACTTATATGAAAGGGCCTCCGGTTAGTACGTCTTCCGGATATAACTATCGTCGGTCTATTGAGCGTCGTTATAACTGGATTCTACTGTAATTGTCTTTGGTATAGAATGAAATAATAGTTATGAAGTTTTCATAGAGAGATTCTAGGGAATGAAATGAAAAACAAGAGTCCTTCCGTCCCCCGTTTTCCATTTACAATTTTTGCATTACCCATCGAATTTAATCACTGTAGATGATTCGTTTTAGCTGGATTAAAATATACTAAAAGTAGCTTGAGATATTGGTGTTTTAGGGCTGTATATATGTATGTATGTACCTTGCCTACTTGTGAGTGAACTAAATAAAGTCCTTAGTCGAACTCGATTTGTAAAAATATATAGTGCTTAACCGATTCATGTACAATTTGATTACATACACAACAACAGGACACCAATCATAATTCCTTTACTATAAATGGGATATATAAAATCTTTACATTAACTCTTCATTTCCAACTCGTTATCGCTGATATTTCCTCACTCCCCTCTCCAAAATCAAGAACTAACCAAATACACTGTATAAACATACATAGCTTCTTACTAACAATAAACCTGAACTTTGATCTATCAACCAAAATAGACTACATACTATATTTTAGTTTTCAGTTAAATGTATCTAGCTTGTAAATCGCCTTGATCTCTATATATACACACACATACATACATACATACACACATATCACAAGACATTCAACTTTAATTTAGTTGTCTAAAAGAGAAACTACTACTATATAAAATAGAAATCGCTAAACGCAGCTGCATTCTAACATACTTAATTACTTAACTACTTACTTACCAATATGTATATACTTACCATAGTATAGACGCCTTCGTATTTTGCTAAAAGAACTCCTTAATATTCTCAAAAAGACAATGTGAATGAAAAACAGAGTACTCGCTAAAAAAAAAACAAAAAAAAAAAAACCTAAAAAACAAAAAGATATGAAGAGAAACGCTAACAAAATTTTAAATTCATTTAAATTAATTTAAATTTATGCGCGTACTTACATCGGTCGTCCAGGGCTACCAGCCGGGGGCGCCGACAGGGCAGCAGCAACAGCGTGGCATGGGTCCAGTGCCAGGGCGACCTGCGGGTCCGCTGCAACAACAACAACAACAGCCATATGGTGTGCAGGGACAGATGCAAGGAGGTCCACGCTTTCGAGGACCAGCCCCTGGACAGATGCAGGGTCAACAGATTCCTGGCCAAATGCAGGGTCAGATGCCGGGTCAAATGCCGGGTCAAATGCCGGGTCAAATGCAGGGTCAAATGCCGGGTCAAATGGCTGGTCAAATGCAGGGTCAAATGCCTGGTCAAATGCAGGGTCAAATGGGTGGACCACGAGTTCCTTTCAACCAGCAGCAACAACAGCAACAACAACAACAACAACAGCATCAGCAGCAAATGCAACAGGGCCAGCTTATGCCGGGCCAACAGCCTGGTCAACAGCAGCCACAACAACAAATGCCTGGAGCGCAAAAGAAACCTCGCTACTTTGTGGCCATGTTCGACTACGACCCATCCACAATGAGTCCCAATCCCGATGGCTGCGACGAAGAACTGCCATTCCAAGAGGGTGATACGATTAAGGTAAGCTCGCTGATCTTTTGTGCCTCACACACAGAGAACCACCAAAACACTTTGCAGCTGCAGAAACTCAATAGGCCCCTTCGCAACGTGCGCGCGAAGATGTTACCACTCGACCCCCGATTCCAAGGGATACGGTAAAGCAATCGCTGTCTCGCTCTCGCTCTCTCTCTCTCTCTCATTCTTGAATTGGATGCAATTGGATGCGATCGATATTGATGCCAAGAATTGGCTGCGCTTGTCACTAATTGAATTGAATCAGTGCATGTTTTTCCTTCGCCTCTCGCCTCGCCCCCATATGCCCCCATGATCCTCACACCTAATCAGTTGAGATCAACCCCCCCGTTTATTACCCTAAGTCCAATCCAAAGAATATCTAATGATTTACATACAAATACTCAATAACTAACCACTAAGTAGACGTTGTTAACTCTTCTTACTAGAACCATAAGTTAGCGTTATGCACTCAAAACACTTTCAAACAACAACAACAACAACAAACATACATACATAGTTCACACTGACTTGATCTGTGCCCATGCCATGAATGAATCTCTTATGACTTTTATGCTCTGTGGTCCCGCATTCAGGTTTATGGTGATAAAGACGCCGATGGCTTCTATTGGGGTGAACTGCGCGGTCGTCGCGGTTATGTGCCCCACAACATGGTCTCCGAGGTGGAGGACACTACAGCTCAAATGGGAACCGGTGTGCAACAGATGGGGCCACAGGGTACGCCAGGAGGTGTGGGCGTTGGCATGGGCGTTGGCACTGGCCAAATCATGCCAGGACAAGGTGCCCCCCAACAGAGCATGCGTAATGTGAGCCGCGATCGTTGGGGCGACATCTATGCGAATATGCCGGTGAAACGTATGATAGCCCTCTACGACTATGATCCCCAGGAGTTGAGTCCAAATGTGGATGCCGAGGTAAGTAAATTAGACGAGTAAAATAGCCGATCTTTATTTTTTGACTCAATAGCGCAGGGAAAGCTCTGCTGGAAGCGGCGGTTTTATGGGTGGCCTGCTGGGCGGTTTATTGCCTGGATTTAGCCAAGATATAGTAACTCCAAAAGTCAGAAATGTGAGTTAGACAAATCCTGATTAGGCTAGCTGCATCACTTTATTCCTTAATCTCCTTCTGGCTAATTGAAAACTAACTTTATTTGAATAGAATAGGAAAAAAGACTAAAGAAACCCCTTCGACTGCTTCCTTTTAGGCTTTCAAGGTAGAATCTCATAGTAGAATTTCGATTCTAGTTCTTGTTCTGAGCTTGCTTACGTATGAGGTTCCATTACAATTATTTTCGTTCCACAGTAGATTGACGGGGGATCAGATCAGATGTATATAACTTAAAAAGTATAATTAGTTAACCTTAAAACCTTTTATTCTTTTTCCCCAAACTATTTAATATTGCAGCAGGTGGAATTGTGTTTTAAGACCGGCGAAATCATACTCGTTTATGGTGATATGGATGAAGATGGTTTCTATATGGGCGAATTGGATGGTGTCCGTGGCTTGGTGCCCTCAAATTTCCTAGCCGATGCCCCCGATCAGTACAACAATCAAATGGGACCGGGCGGAGCTGGGCGCGGAGGGCTCAGCCAGAGGGGCAGGGGTCAGGGACCCGGAGCGAGGGGACCACCGCCGCCACCAAGGGACAACATGATGCCCGGTGTGGCCGGGCAACGTGGCCCGCAAGGCAAAAGTAAGTATACTTTGTGAAGATCAATAAAAACACAACAAAAAATTATTGATTATTGCAAATTTACTTTTCATTTTGTGTTTCTTTTAATTTCTCTTGAGTTGTGAATACAATTATTATGAACAATAAGATTATATATACTTATAAAACTAATTGGAAGGAAATTCCATTTATCTAAATATGATTTAAATTTTTTGGATTTGGTTCAGTTTTTAAACAAATACGACAAAAAAAACCAATATATATATATATACCTAATTGAAATCACTTCAGTTCTCAAAAGAAAAGATCAATAAATAAAATAATAATGAGGTTTTTGCAGACAACATAAACAATTTCCACAAAGCAGGATATATATATAAAATCACTAATTCTATAACTAACTATCCCGCAATTCCACTTTTCAGTTCAAAATCCCTTTCAAGTTTTTACATTTTTTTGGTTATGAAACAAAAGGAAAATTTTCAATCCGCATTATTGAGAGATAAACACGGAACAAACAAATTTCCCCCCGGGACGACACAAGAAAATTATATACTCTTTCTCCCACTCCTCTCTGTCTTTAAAAACTCTTTCTCTCACTCTCTCTGTCTCTCTCACTCTTTCTAACTCTTTTTCTGTCTTACTGTCTATCGCAATATAAAAGAAAATACAACAAAAAACCAAACAAATTGAAATAAAACCGAAAAAAGAAAACAGTTACAAGTGAAAAAGAAAAAAAAACAAAGAAACAAACAAACAAAAATAAAAATTCTAATTTTGAACGCCGCCAATTTTTGATTTTGTTTTACAATTCCAAATGAAATTTTTGTTTTCGAATTCTCTTTTTTCCAACCCCCTCTACCACACCCCTCCAATCGTTTTGTTAATGTACAAATTGCATTATTTCAGCACCGCTCAGACTTTTCTTTAATAACAAAAACAAAAATAAAATATACATACTTAAGTGTATATAAATAATATATATTTTTTTTTATTATTTTCGAAAATATATAAATATATAAATATAGAGTTCTTACTCGATTACCATATATAGATAGTTGTTGTTCTTGTTGTTGTACACACACAATTTATGCATTTTCGTATTATTATTAATTACAATTTATTATTATGAAAGCTGAAAGCGTCTTACTTCATTCCATCATTCTAACATTCAGTAAATCATTCAAAAAAGAATTCGAGAGTCAATTTTCATCAAGACATATTTCGAAAGATCAAACATTTTTTCATTTTCCATTTTCCATTTTGTATATATATTTTTCACCACTTTTTCGTTTTTAGTTTCGTTTTTCTATTGTGGTTTGTCCTATTTTCACTTACTTTCTCTCTGTCTCTGTCTCTCTCTCTCTCTTTCTCTTGATCTCTATATATATTCTCTGGTCTTTGTCTTGCGTGACTTTTCCACATAGAAGTGTACATTTGTTTTTTTTTTTTAGATGGTCTTTTGCATGACACTTACTCAATATATCAATTTATAAATTCTTTAGTTCCATTATTATTTTTATATCTTCTTTTTTTAGTTATATTTTAAACGAAGCAAAGTGTTTGCATTAAAAAGATAAACTAACTAACTAACTTACTAATTAATTCAACTGCACTTGAATTGCCTAGTTGCTCACCAATTTGTAGACAATTTATGATCTAATCTAATAAGTGAAAAAGCCCAAGTCAAAGTATATTGGATTGAGCCAATGATTAAGCCCAATACGAAATCCAAAATAAAATTCCTTCTGGGAAATTTGTACACTTCTTGACCAAAAAAAAGATAAACAGCGAGCATTTCCTTTAAGAAAATCTAAACTTTTCCCAACTGCTGACGTGTTTTTTTTTTGTTCTGTTTGTTTGGGCAGTTTCAAGTCACCAAGTTTTAAAATATAAACATAAAGTTAATACTATTTATACATATAATTCCATTTTTTTTTTAGCTTTTGACTATTTATCTATGAAAGTTTTGCTAGGTTACATATTTTTTGTGTTATTTCTTTTAACTTTTTTCCTTTTTGAATACTTTTTTCTTCTGGTTTTTGAATGTTGGTCTTGTTTGTTTGCTATATAGCTTCGTTCCAATATTTGATCAACTATTTTCAGTTCGAAAATGAATATAACAACAAAAACAACAACAGCAATCAGCAAGAGCTTTAAGCACATAATAAACAAATAACAAAAAAAACAATCAATCAAAAATGCGAGCAAAACTTCTTTGTAACAAATGTAAATTTTCTCAAATTGTATAATACCTACGATAATTTACTCTATTCTCATATTTAAAGTTATTATTATTCACTATATCTCTCTTTATACATCTATATACCTAAATAAAAGTCATAAAGTTGCCGTCCCATATAATTATATATACAAATACATATGCAAATATAAAATTGCTTACCCAAATGGGCAACAAAAAATTCTAAATATTCTAGGATTAAAGTCCCAATAGTAAATAAAATGAAAACCCTCTGGCATATTTGCCAAAATGCAAAAGGTAATATTTTTAATATACATTTCTCTCTATGAACGATAAATCAATTATCAATTTTTCAACTCTTGCCGATAAATAATAATAATACAAAAACAAAAATAAAACCATTTCTTTTGGCGCCTCTTTTTCTTCTGTTTTTTTCTTTCTACTGTCGCATTGAGTTAAGTGAACTTGATGTTTGATTATCCTCTCTCTCTCTGTTTCCTTTTTGTGTTTGATTAATTGTCCTTTTGAAATGTGTTTTACCATTTTGTTTGAACAATTTTCTTTGGTTTTGCAAAATGTGAACTGCGGTGAATTACAGTGAATATATATCAAACTTATACTGGACGACTAACAACGCGATCAATCCAAACCACAATCCACCAGATTTCCCCCCAATCAATAACAAGCAGCAGTTTCGACTCGAAAAAAACGACTCTTTCAACTCTCAAAATCTCCTTATCTCTCACCTTATCTCCATCTCTCTCTTCTCTCTCTCTGAAAATTAATGAAAAAAAAAAGAAAATGTTTTGTTTTACTTTCTTTTGATTTAAAATTAAGGAATTTCTTATTTATTTTTCGATTTTGGGTTTTTATTTTTTTTGTTTTTCGGTTTCAAATCTTTTTTCAAATTATACTACTACAACTTCTTTCAAATAATTTTTGTAATGGTCTGCTGTGGTAAATGTGAAGTCTTTATGTTATATTCGTTGCTATAGATGCTCGCCCTGCTTCCCCTACACTGTTAGACAACACGGGCCATCCTGCCCCCGATCACCAAACGCAGGTAAATACTCTTTCTCTTTTAGTTTTTTTTTCATTATTTTTGTTTTATAATTAAAAAAGAAAAAAACCAAAAAAAAAGAAAACAAACAAATTTCCAAAAAAAATTTAAAACAAAAAACAACATAAAAAAGTAAAGAAATTTGTTAAGAAAATAACAAAAAAAAAAAAAAGAAGAAAACTGTTCACTTGATACCCCAACAAAAAAAGCTACAGCCACTACTTAGTTCTTACCACTTACTTAGAAACTGTTACTACAAACTTCAACTGCTTACGGCCTATTACCTACCCCCCTCTACTACCACCTGTCCACTTACTATTGCTGCTGCTATCACTCATTTGTTTTCGGTTCACTATCGCTCTTTCTCTCTCTCTCTCTCTCTATCTCTATTTCGCTCTTTTTCTAACGTTTTCTATCAATCTGTCTTTCTTTATATCAAACTCCCGACAAAACGATAAATGAAAACGACATTCATCAGATTTCAGAATCAGACATCAGTTACAGATATAGCAAGACTTGTGTTACACACGTTACCGACTTTCTTTTCTATTCATACCTTTCACTATCTTACTCTGTCTATACATACAAACATATATAAATCGAGGATGTAATAGAAAACGCTAATCGCCTGAATTGAACTACCCCAAAAGTATGCCATATATATTCAAAGACAAGGCCAGTCACACTCAGAATCACACAATTTAGCATACATGAAATATGTATAGCATACTTTTAGGCAGGTGTAGTTGGGCATTTGGTGATTTCTGTGACATACAATTGTGACATACCATTTCTCATTCTTTTACAACAAATCGACCTCTGTATATACATATATATATATATATATATATACTACATAAGTTTAGCCAGCAACATGATTATCTTGTAGTTAACATTACTAAAACCAAGACACATTAAAAGACATACATTCATCCATAAAATAAACAAAGAAAAAGCATCTCTAAGGCAAAAAAGTTCTCGTCCGTGTAAATTACTTGATGATCGTACAGCAATCGCACAATATAACAGAAACTTATACATAGTGTAATATATATATTATATTAAAGGCAAGCTGAATCATTTAAGAATTTTCGTGCAGTGCATTTTTTGTATAGATTGTATCTGTATGTACATATACCTATTTGATGCATTTGCAAAAAAAGAGTTTCAGATCAATGCAGATTTTTAAACAGAAAAACATCAGCAAAATAGCTTCACAGCACCATCAACCACTCACATTCATAACAATGTTACTTAATTTTATTGATTTACGTTAATTTATGTTGAAATTCATTTTGGTTTTTGATTTGTTTGCCAACTTCACTCACTTTTTTATAGGGCGTAATCCTTCAGCATCAGTTTTAATTGAACCTATAAAGGACTACTGATACATGCTCTAAGTTTTACTTTGATTTTCATATACTTACCCAAATTCTATGCTTACTTCCAAAACTTGCTTACACAAAAATGATCAACAAGAAATACTCGTGACACAATGAAAATTCAAGCTCTAAACAAATCCATATTATCCCATTTTTTTTTAGTCATCTTTGGCTGATAAAAAAATAACATGTTCAGTTTTATATATAACTGATAGATCAATTGATCATAGATCAGAAAACTACTAACCAAAGATACTCCACACTTGAATCAGACAAAAGATTTGTTATTATATACATACATATATATATAAAAATCAATATACATAAAATATACATAAAAATAAAATTTTTTGTTTCGTATACGCTACTAATTAAATAATCGCTACCTACTACCTATTATATATGGAATATATATTGGATGTAATGTGTAAAATTTCTATGTGATTCACTGTATGTGTAAAACTTTAATTAATTTTTTTAGTTTGAAATCATATTTGGTTTTCAGTTAGAGTTTTCTCTTCTGTATATGCCTTTAGTTGTTATCCCCCCCACTCCCGTTTTTCGTTTTGCTTCTCAACAACTTTTCACTGATTAATCACACAATTAGTTATGATTTTTAGATTTGCATTTTGCTTTTGCGTAAAACCAAAAATAAAACAACCCAAAAAAAACAAAAACAGGGAACATCAAGTGATTATCGAATACATAGTTTTAAGTTTTACCCTTTTGATTTCATTTCAAAGGAAATTGTTTGCACTCTACACATTGACACATTTCAACAGGGTGCCGAACTTCATATACTCTGTAATCATAAGGATAGTGTAAATACATACGCCCATACAAACATATATATATATATAGTTTTCTATAGTCCGTTCATCCCAAAGAATGCTCCAAATACGGAGCAATGCGAAAGTGATGTTGGTTTTTCCCAATTTTTCTTTTTTTCCCCTCCCTTTTTCTTCTGTATGCGCATTAGGCACTGTTCTAGTTAATCAGTTTTTGTTTTGGTTTTGATTTAAAAACAGTTTGTGCGAAACGTTGCTAGTAATCTGCATAATTAATTTTGTTTCACCAATCAAAATATATTATGCTAGTGGTAAAGCGGGACATTAGCTTGCCTTCCAATGGTAGATCTAAATCTTTTGGGGGGAAAACTGCGACTTGAAGTATGCCAAAGAGAACTTCTTCATATGGCTAAAAAATCGACTAAAAATCGTTTAGCTTTGAAAAAGTTTGTTTAAAACACATGTTTTGACTGCCTATTGCATACTTTAGGGGCAATTTTCCCTCATTTATCAAACAACCACCACGACTTCCCTCATCCTTTCTCTCTCTTGTTGTGATCCCAGCCATAAAAGTCTATAGAGGATACAGACAATCCACAGAGTACAGAATGGTTTCTAACTCCATGGAAACTGGCGGGAAACTTAAATACTTTTGTAATTGCACAAAGTGTCACTTACATATATAGAGAGCAAGGAGACAATCTCTCTGAGCAATTAACAACAAATCACAATTCGGTAGTTGAGTTAAATTATATGTAGTTGCCATTACTAACCCTTAATACCATCTGCAGCTATAACAATATATTATAGAATATATAATTCGCGGACGAGTCCTAATACTAATACTAATACCTACTAATACCTACAACTTACTACTACTAACACCGATTTAGTTTGCCATCCAAATACGCTAAACTAATCTTTTACCTCATACAATAATTTTTCGAATATATGTATATCCACTTGAGAAAAGTTCAATTAAAAAAAACAATAAGACAACAGAAAAACAACAACAAAACATAATCCCCAAATAATTTATCTAATTAAATAATTAGTTTGCCATTTGTTTGATTAATTCAATTGATTGATTCGAACCATTCGACTAACTCGCTCTATTTGGTATATTCGAATACCGGCAACTTGCAGGGGATGATCGGTCGCGTTGGTAATGTTGGACTGCAGCAGCAGCAACAGCAGCAACAGCAACAGCTACAGCAGCAACCGTATGGTCAGCAACAGCAGCAACAACAACAACAAATGGGACAACCTGGAATGATGGGCATGGGGATGGGCCAACAGCAGCCGGGACAGCAGATGGGAATGGGAATGATGGGACCTGGACAGCAGCAACAGAATCTGCAACAGCAGCAACAGCAACAACAACAAATGGGCAGCGGTGGCCAAATGGGCATGGGCATGAGCAATATGGGCAACATGGGCATGGGCAACATGGGTCAACAGCAACAACAGCAGCCGCCAGTTACGACGCAGGCGCAAACGGGCGGCCTCTTCTCCGGCGCGACTAGCCTGCTCTCTGGTGCTACTTCGGCTGCCACCGGTGGTCTATTTGGTTCGAAACAACCACCCAAAACGGATCCAATGCAACCACCCGGTGGTGTGCAGCCAACGCAGCAACAAACAAATGCCTTTGGTGCCCAGCAAATGCAACCGGGAATGCAACCGGGAATGCAACCAGGAATGCAGCCTGGTATGCAACCTGGTATGCAACCTGGTATGCAACCTGGTATGCAACCAGGAATGCAACAGCAACAACAACAACAACAACAAGTGCCACCGCAAGCTCAGCCACCGCCACAGGGGCCGGGCGCCGGTCTGTTGGGAGGCCTTAAGGGTATTGCGGCAGCGGCGCCCGGCGGCGATGTACTCTCAAAAGGCAAAGATCTCTTTGGCAAATTCGGGTTCGGCTTTGGCAAATAACCCCGGTCATTCCATAGGGTCCTGTTATATTATTCGTAGATTAGACTTATTATTACTATTATGATTATTGCTATTACGATTACGAATACTAAGCTAACAAAACAAGAACAAAAAAAAAATCAACTACCAAGTAACCTCCTTGCCCAACACAACACAACACACACACACACACACACATGCAAACTAAAAATGTCCCCCAAAAGTCCCCGTCGAGAATGGGAATGTGTTTGATTTTCTTGTTGCTGATGTAAATGATAAAAATGCAACTAATACTAGTTACTAATAATGATAATATTTTTTATTAATTAAATTGATAAAAATATTTAACACAATATCAGCAACAACAAAAGAGATCATTAAGTGGGGATAAATAAAGGGGAAGATTCCCAACAAAAAAAAACCAAAAAAAAAGAAGTAAATTGTTGTAAAATTATACAAATCAAATCAGAAGCCCAACACGAAAACAAAAAAAAAGACAACAACATAACACATATACACTGAAATAAGACAACAAAAAAAGCTCCATTACTTATCTACTATATTTAAACAAAAAACTATTCAAACACACACACACACAGATACATACACATAAACATAAACACATACATACATACATATATATACAAGAAAAACATAGATAATATTTATTAATGAAAGGAAAGATGAAAAATATATGTATACATACATACATTATATATTTACAATTATTTGTTAACGCACATTGTTAAATTTGCTACTGTTGCTGACCAGTTTATAAATGAATGAATAAATAAAATAACTAAATGAATGCAAAAACCAAAAAAACAAAAAACAAAACAAAAAACATCCACATAAGTAAAACTAAATGACCCAAAAAAAAAATAAAGGTATAAACATACATATAATAATATGTATATATTTAAAATATATTAAAATTACATTTATAACAAAAAACAAAGGCGAAAACACTCACACACATACACACACACATACAAATTGGATACACTGAGACAAACCAATGAAAACTAAGTGAAAGAAAAGAAAAACAAAGCAAAAGAATACGCAAAAATTACACATTAAAAAAAAGAAACAAAAGAAATAATAAAGAAAAAAAGGAAAACAAAAGATAAACCAATATGATACATATTTACATATATATACGCATATACTAATACCTATACATATACAGACATATACATATATATACATACAAATTTCTCGCATTAATCTTTAACTTAAACCTTAACCTTGATTCGGGCTTAAATGAATTAACTAACTTTAGTTTGAAACCACAGAGAGATTGGATAACTAATTTCGATTTCAAGTGATACCGCGCACAACACTCACTCGACAGCAATCCATTCCAACATTCCAACATTCCATTCCATTCCAGTAACAATTGACATAGTCCATAGTCTTCAAGCAAACAACAAATATTATCCAAATGGCATTATATGTATCTACTCTTTTACCCTAAATAGGCATATGCGATAAATATCTATGTATATCAGTGTTACGTAAAGTCATGTGAAATTTAAAGCAAATACCAAAGACCAAGAGAGAAGACAACTCCATTAAAATTTATCGAGAAACAAATTGTCGTACATATGTACATACATATATGGATATCTATATATAGTCAATAGAAAAAAATCAAACACAAGACGCTGCAATCAGAGAAAAATAGTTTTTAAGTCAACATTACATTCAAATGCAATAATCTTTTGTTTTTTAAGTCTGACTTTTGCTTTCATAGGCAGATCTAGGTTGCTTCTTACTTTTTAGCCACTTGACATTTGAAAAATTTCTTTATATACTTCAAAAAAAATGCTTTTTTGGTCAGTTGCATACTTTAGGGGACAAACGTTCTCCTATGTCACAGTCCTAGATCCACTGATGCTTGCTTGATGTGGAAAGAGCTTTTTGGTGTTTTATTTACCACGTTTATTTCGAGTAATGTGACGCGGGGACAATTTGCCCCCTAAAGTATGCAATGTGCTGTCAAAAAACTCTCCTATTACCACAAATAAAGAGCTTTTGCCAAAGTCCTGTGATTAACGAATTGATCTTCTATGCGACTATTGTTTATTAACCATTTGTTAGTTACAGGGTAAAAATATATACTTTTTGGCAGCCTATTGAATCTTTAAGGAGCGATTTTCCCCCCTGACTATATTTCTACATCCAACATTCATTTCTCTTTAAGAAAGACTAAGTCAAAGATAATAAATACTTCTTCGAACAGGAATCTACCATACTTTCTGCTTAATTTTGTTAAGAAATATTTCTTCTTCATTAAAATCATTTTTCTTCCATTTGACTTGGCATTAAAAGCAATTATTTCTCTGAATGTACACACACACACACATACACACGTAGTTACATACATACATAATAAAATAAATATAACAGCAGAAAGGACATAATATATACATATAAAAAGAAATGGTTCTCTAATATTTCCTTTATTCAGTTTATTCAACTTTGTAAATCGATAAAAATTAAAAAAGAAAAAACCAAAATCAAATCGTGAGGCCCTTGCTATTTTCCACTACTACTTATTGTTAGTATGTATTTACTTACCTACACATACATACATACGTACATAAATCAGCATACAATCAAGCCATTTCGATCGTTATTAAAACAATACAAAAACAAAAAAAAAACAAAAAGAAACTAACTTAAATCGGAAGAGAAAACAAAAAAAAGAAAACTATTGCATAGTTTATGGCGTAAATGCTTCAATACATACATACTTACATACATACGTTTTTGGCCAAAAATGAACTTTTTGCTTTAATCCTGTTTAAAAACATAGAAAAACTGTTTCCTAATGTTCAAAGAAAATTGCTTTATTAACAAACAAAGAGACACACATACAAACAGACAGACAGACATGCACACATACATATATATATAGAGACATGCATACATACAAAACAAATACAAATACATTGCGTACCTCTTGCTTTACAAACAAACAAAAACAAAACTGAAAGAATATAAACATAAAGAGAAAAGAAATATATTAAAAGAAATTTACCAGAAAAAAACTAAAAACCAAATATTAAATAATTCAAAAAATATTTAAAGAAGCGCATAGAATTTGCAATGTATGTACTTAAATGTATTATGAGATGAGATATGAAGAGAAATGTGAGGCAAACATATTACCACTAACCATAGAACACATAGATAGGACAAACTCATGATTTTTTGATTGCAAACGCTAGCCTAGTCATGGAACCCCAGAGAACTTCGGGAAAACCCGAACGCTCTCACTCTCAATGAAAGCGTAAAATGGGGAGAGGGCAAAGCAGCTACGAAAAAATTTCAGTCTAGCACAGACTACAGAACGACGAAGGCAGGCCTACGTCGCTTGTGATTTCGTTCTGTCTATGTATGTGTACACTCGTCGGTACATGCTCAGGCTTCGTAGTGTGTGTGTGACGTGAAGTTGTACAACATCGCATTTCAATAGCTCGCTCGACCAAAATTTTTAATTTTCGACAAAACAGCGACAATGCGAATAAGAAATGCCCCTGTGGAAAGAATATCAAGAAATATTGCCATCTTCTTCGTATGTATCCCGGTGGCTGTGCCGATAGAGTGTTCGCTTGGCGATCTGAATGTCGCTGGTTCGATTCCCACTTCGGAACCGACCAATATGGTTTTTTTTTCTATTTTTTAATAAATAAAAAATAAATAAATAATAAATGAATAAAAAAGAAAAATAAACAAAAAATAAAGAAACAAAAAATCCACAATAAAAAACAAAATTATAAAATAGAAAAAAACATTATATAAGCCAATGATTTCGAGTGGGGAATCGAACCAGGGACATTCCCCAAGTCACATCACGAAGCGAGCACTCTATCGTTACAGCCACCGGGATACATACGAAGAAGATGGCAATATTTCTTGATATTCTTTCCACAGGGGCATTTCTTATTCGCATTGTCGCTGTTTTGTCGAAAATTAAAAATTTTGGTCGAGCGAGCTATTGAAATGCGATGTTGTACAACTTCACGTCACACACACACTACGAAGCCTGAGCATGTACCGACGAGTGTACACATACATAGACAGAACGAAATCACAAGCGACGTAGGCCTGCCTTCGTCGTTCTGTAGTCTGTGCTAGACTGAAATTTTTTCGTAGCTGCTTTGCCCTCTCCCCATTTTACGCTTTCATTGAGAGTGAGAGCGTTCGGGTTTTCCCGAAGTTCTCTGGGGTTCCATGACTAGGCTAGCGTTTGCAATCAAAAAATCATGAGTTTGTCCTATCTATGTGTTCTATGGTTAGTGATATTACTTTAATCGGATGACATTGGATGGCAGGACATATACCAAAACACACACACACACATAGAGAGAGACACAGTTCCACTTAAAGAAAAGAAAAACCAATAATATGGCATAATAATATTGGTTGGCACTGTAAATTCTACACTGACAAAATTAGAGTTGGAAGCGATTTCAGTATCAGTGAATAGCTAAGAATGTTATATACAATATACATATACATACATGCATATATACATATATATGTATATCAATTGATCAATATATATGGAACGTTGAAACAAAGCGTTAACTTTTCCCACGTAAATGATTTATTTTTTAAAACTAAAACTACAATCAACAGCAACAACAACAACAACAACTCTGTATGTGTTATTATTATTATTATTATTATTTTAGCCAACTGAATCCAACCAAGACAATGTTTCGATATATATATATGTATATTACTAACGTGATCAGTCAGTCTACAAAAAAGATATATAGAAATTACTAACTCTTGCAGTTTTGGTATTGAATTTTTTAATTTATTAAAAATTTTTTGATCAAATAGTTGAGATTTTATGTAGTTAAATTTATGTAGTATTAAATTTCAAACAGTCTGCAAGAGTCTAGAGAAATACACACACACACAGAAGCATCCAGAATAACTAACAACACTCCGTAATCGTTTAGACAATTTTGATTTAAACTCAATACACAAAATGAACATAATAAACTGATAGTACTATGAAATGACAAAACTAAAAACCAAAACCATGAAGGAAAAACAAAAAACAAAACAAAAACACAAACAAAATAAAAACCAACTAAATTGTTATACTGTATTATTATACTTTTTCTATAAATTATAATTTCATTATTGAATAACAAAATGCGAAAAAAAAGAAAATAATTAAACAACAATTTCAAAAGGAAAAAAAAAATATTGCGAAATTGTAGATTTTTATTTCATCGTTTGAATACAAAAAAAAAAAAAATGGTAAGTAATTATCTATTTATTTTAAGATATTAAGTGTATTTAGATGAGATTACATATTCATATAATCCCAAATCATTTGCAATCGGTGAATGAAACATTTTAATAATTGAAGTTTGTGGAGGTTAAACTAAAGCATTACTTACTTCAATTTAGTAATCAAAAATGTATTTATGCAATGTTTAATTTCTTGCATATTCTTAGCATATTAAGCATAGCTCTAGAAAATATATCAAGTATACGCCACGTGTTGTCACGTGTGGTCAATCAGAAAGACTTAACAGTTCCACTCGCTCTTTCCCACTTTCTCGTTTAGAAATTCCGAGAAATGTTATTCTCTCTCTCGTTTGATATCGCAGTGATTCAGTTCTCTTATATTCTCCCATTCTTTATTAGCGTTTAGTGACTAATTGAGAAAGAAAGTGAGAGAGAGAAATATAATATATGTAATTATAGCGATTCTCGCAGCTTAAAAGTTTGAATATTGTAGTTATCGAGAGGTAGATAGAGATTAACTGAAGACTAATTGAAGCTATAAAACCGACCGAGGGGAACCATTTGAGGCTCATTTTTGCTCTCCCTTCGATATAGTTTAATTGCTCCAACGATAGAAATTACTCATACGTCATGTCAGCCCTTGTTTGTTTGCTTGGTTCACATTCTCTATGCACACACTTATTCCCGTATACAAGGTAGCTTAGTATTTTCCTCGAAAAACCATAAAAGGTCTAATCTTTGACTGGCCCACACGCGTCACTTGCAATTCAAGTTGTCTAAGAAATGTTTACTTGAGCTTATCTCAAATTCGAATTTGCCTTCTTTTATCTTTATTTTGCCAAGGTAAGTTTATATAAAATATAATATATGTATATGTATATAAAAAATAATGCCTCAAACATACAATAATAATGCAATTAAGTATTTACAGAGTCTACAACTAGAATCTAAATTGCTATGACTACAGCTAGAGCTACTGAAATGACAGATGGTTGCGTAATATCCGTTGCCAGCAATTATCTGGCCGTTCTCTACCCTGATGCGGATGTTCCACGCGAAAAGCGATTACACTTTCGCCTCAACGGGGGCGGTTTCTTTCTCTTGCAGATGACTACAAAGTTGGGTATCCTCGTTGCAGAAGCGTATATTCTCCACAGCAGGCAACATTTGCTGGACTTTCAGGCTTATGTTCTGCAGGATCAGTAGGACATTGTTTTCCCCAAGTTCTTTGGCCACAGCGCACAGCATTTCAATGAACGTGGCATCGAATTGCATGAAACGGCTGCAGTCCAGTACAACAGGAAAATCGTTGCGATAGAGCCGGCAGGCCGATCTTAGCTCCGTACGTAGAGTATCAACGCCCGTGTAATAGATATCCGAATGTGGCACAATGTGCACATAATAGATGGCCTCTTGCTGCTTGAGGGACACTTCAATTTTAGGATTGCCCAGTCGCAGCAGAATGAATACCATGCTGACAACAATTCCGAATAGTAGGCCAAGTTCGACACCACACACAAGACAGATAATGAAGCTGCCCACCCAGCTGAAAAAGTCCTTTTTGTTGGTCTGCCATAGTTCCTTGACGGGAGCCAAGTCAATCTGTAAATCGTTTGTAATAGAAATTACAAATATAAATAAAACCTGGACCACCTACCATAAAGACCACAGCAGCAATTAAGACGGCAGACAGAGAGGCCTTGGGTATATACTGAAAGTAGGGCGTAAGGATACTCAAAGCCGAGAGGACAATGAGACCAGTGTAAATGCCTGCCATAGGTGTGCGGACTCCTGATGCTTGACTGACTGCCGAACGGGTGAAGGCACCACAAGTTGGCATGGCACTAAAGAAAGAGCCAGCCAGATTGCACAAACCCAACGTCAACATCTCCTGCGAAGCATCCAAGTTGCCATCCTTAACTAAAGACAAAGGTATAAATTAGCAAGAACAAAAAGTGAAATTTATTACGCATACGCACCGAAGGCCTTAGCAATGGCCACATTGGCAAGTACAGCAACAATGGGAACAACGACAATGCCACTGCCAAGTTCATGTAGAATATCCGTGAATACATAAGTTCGATTTCCATACTCGAAGGCAAATGGAGGCAGCTTGATCGAGGGCATGGCCGAGGAGACCTTTGAGGAGAGAATAAATGGCACTGCTTCCATGGAACTCTTTTTAGTCCATATAAAGACCATGAGACCGGTAAAGAATACAACCAAAGCATTGCGTGAGATGCTTATATACCACAGGACTTTCTTCAAACGCTGTGACAGTGGATTATCCTGCTTGAATTTCACCTGGGAAAGCAACTTCAAGGGAAGAAACAAATTTGAATTCCCTTTGACAAAATTCAAATCCAAGTCAAGGCAACTTACTCGTAATAAGAGCAGCACACAAATACAGGAGATACCCAAGACAGCGTCACCAGGACGAATGTTGCTAAAGAAAGCTCCAAACGATGGAATGCCCTTCAAGCGGATGCCCAAAAGGTTCTTGATCTGGGCCAAGACCACAATTACCGCTGTTCCCGAGGTAAACGCTTTGGTCACCGGCGACGGAATAAAACTCACTATAAATCCCAGCTGAAAGACGCCCATAGCCAACTCCACAAGACCAGCCAAAAAGGCAAGGACAATCACTATCTGCACCGGCTTATCCGCACAATATTGCAGCGTGAGGATGGCCATTAAACTGGTCGGTCCAATGGAAACTTGCGGAATAGTGCCGAAAAACACATAGATAATGGAGCCAATGAATGCGGAATATAGACCGTATTCCGAAGAGAGGCCAGCCAAGGCGGCATAGGCAATGCTTTGTGGAATGATCGTGAGGCCCAGCGTAATGCCAGCGATCAGATCGGCGAATGCCTGCTCTCGAGAGTAGTTACGTATCCAGCTCAATATATAGATGCGTCGCAATAGCCAATGAGCTTCTTTCGGTTTACTGTATTTGCTCTGCATATCCATCTCTACCGTGTGACCATTATCGCCATAAAACTCATCGCCATTCTGAGCCGTATACTTTTCCTTCTCCTCGCAATTGGCTGGAAAGTACACAAAAGAATTTGCAAATTATTTAAAGATAAATCTAATTAAAATCAGCTTAGATCCTACGATCATATATGGTGGCAACTGTCGAGGGGGATTGAACGGGGCGATTGGGTTTTCGTCTGGACTCCAAGCCAAATGTATGCTTCCACGGCCAACGCATTTTCTGTACTGATTTACAGTTTCGCTAATAGCCAACTGCAAAACCAGAGCCATAACGCTTTCAGCCGAATTTTGTTTGTTTTTTGTTTTTTTTTTTTTTGTCATGGGGGAATTTTTTTGGTTCGGCATTTAAATAAGCAAATCTCTTCCCGATCCCAAGTTTCAGCCCATCAAAAACGAATGAGACAAAACAAAACCTAAAAATCACGAAGCTTAATTGTGTGAAATCGTTATTAACTATATACCAATATATATATATATATATGTACATATGTGAATAATTATATATGTATATATAGGTATGTAAATGGCTACACGGTTTGTTATGGAAGGCATGCGATTTTTTTAATAACTAAAGTTGAAAAAAAAACATTATTGAAGAGTTGATATACTTCAACAAAAACCTGTTCTACAGCCCTCAATTGATGCTTCCTATATGTATGTACATATAAACAACTAGAGTTCTATATATATGTAAAAATGTATAGTTTAAACTAATTAGAATTTGTAGCTATCTATTTTTTTTTAATAAATTTCCTGTTATCATTAATATTATGACTATGTCAGAGAGCTAAAGTTAGTCAACTGTTCTTCATTCGCATGAATTTTCAGTTAGCACATTCTGTGCAACCAAAGACAATTCCACATCAAATGATATCAAATCAAACACTCACAACATCTCATTCAGTAACGTCACAAATTATTCATCATAAATAATCCATGTGGTATCACTTAGTCACAATACTATCCATAACCCATGCTAATTGTTTGAATAAACTAGTTTCATTGTTAATCTAAGCTTTCGCGCGAATACCCCAAATCACATAAATAGCTTGTAAAAGTCTCTAATTGATATTTTTGTTTGTTTTTTTTCTGTGTGTAAGGTTGCTCTCAGCACATGGATAGCATTACTAATATATTGAAATATATTGTATAGATTGTTTATAAGAGATATTAGCTTAGTGCCCTTTTCCGTATCCGGTAGAAAAGGAGATAAATCTTTACAACTCTTACCATCTTGGCAGGCAACATTTGGAAGCTATTCCTGTATTAAGGGAAAGTTCACTTACCCATTGTTTATTAAATACAATAACCAAATTCATTGACAAATTCATTGACAGATTTTGTACCTAACTTTGGTATATTTATCTACCTTAAACTTTATTCATTTATGCTTAAAAATGTGTTCAGAAGATAGCGTTCCAATCTCCATAATGTATATATTTACTTATATTCTTGACCAGCATCAACAGCTCAGTCAATCTGGCCAAGTTCACATGTGAATCTGTCTATATAATAAACTAGATCTGAGAGACTATAAAACAATTTTTCATTAAGAAAAGCAAAGCCAAAAAATTTAATATTTAAACTGAGCGCAAAATATGTTTACTTTAACTTCTCTAGTTTTTACTGTGTTGCCGATTAGCAGGTTGTTTTTTAAAACATTTTAATTAGGGGCTTAACAATTTGCTACTAAGTGTTAAGAAAATACAGTTAAGCATTGCAACTTTCAATTACCAATATTTAAGTATTTTAAATATTTTTTTGCTTTTTATAATACGAAATTTTTGTGTTGAAGAATTTGAAGTTTATGTGATGCATTGTTTAGATTACAACACGGCGGCTACGTGATATTTTCAAGATTTTTTTTCCCAGTATGAATACAATTAAACAGTTAACTATTTAACTAAATAGTTAACTATACTTAACTGAGTATATATTTACGGAAATACTATTATCTATTTAACAAATAGTTTTATTTTAGTGGAGAAGAAAACTGTGCCAAAAATTTTGCCAACTTTAAAGCAGAATTTTTTTGGATCTAGTCTAGAGTGCCGAATCCCCGGCGGAGGGTAATCTGAAAAGTTACTGCAAAACTATGAAACTGGTCGATTTTCGCTTTTTGAAATGATGTTGCCTCTTAAATCTTCGTGCTCAAAATCATGAGCTAGATCCGAATAGAAATCGGTTCTTTTTATGTTTTAAGCATTATATATTTTCATTAAACACTAAAACTTGAGCGTAATGATGGGTCATTAACTCTACATCATTTTGCATTATAAAACCATTTATATTATTAAATAAGATAACTTATCTCAAAAGAAATGACAGACAAACACAATTATACGTGATTAAGGTCGTTTATATTCATCCACAGGATTTAGATTTAAAGTAAGAATGAATACCAGCAGCTTTTTGTAAGGCTTTTAATAGTAATTGTTAGGTGGAAGTATATCCTATCGCTATAGATTAATCGACTTATGGTTCTTATTTGAAGGGAAAGAAACCATACTAAAATACATAAATATATCTAATAGAGTTCCCTTTGCTACCATGTTCTGAAATTAAAATGTCTTTTAAGCCTAGTCCACTTTCACGAATACCAACTTAAAAGACTGTCTACAAACTTTGTTTTCTCCGATTTTCGTAAATTTTGTTTTGCCTGTGACTTGCAGCTCTCATTATCTTATGTATATATGTATACCTATATATAGTATGTTCTTATGTGGTAATCAGATTAAAACAAGCAGAAACATTTTGCTTATATTTGCATCTTAAAATATTGGTAATTTCGATAATAATTGTCCTTTATAACAATCAAATTCTAAGCTATTGCTCTCTAAGGCCATTGAAGAAACTTTGCCGTAATTGGTATTCGGAAATATGTATAAATTTTTCATTTTATTTATTGTTGTTTAGTTCCACACTTTCTGGCATTCTTAATTAATGCTAATTCGTGACAATAGGCCAACATTTTGGGCCAGCTTTGTTTTGGTTTCGTATTGTGGTTTTATATTGTTACTAATTTAATTAAGAGGCTACTAACTGACTACTGCCAATAATCATATAAATGTTTTTATGATTTGTAAAGTTTTTTGAGAGCACGTGAGCCGAGTCAAACGGAACTTATGCTCATCATAATTCTCATTCCTCTTAGTTTCATTCTTAATCCATCTTTATCAGTAATTTTTAATTGGGTATAAGAATTTTCCAAGTATCACTTGACAATTCGTAGTCGAGAAACTATTAGCAGGATACAAAACTTTATATAGTTCAACTTGAAAGTCTTTACTTTCCTATCTAATATAGGTATAAAATGCTTAGTTGGCAATATAAATCCATCCATGTATTATTCCTACAGCTGCTTAATACTTATCTAAGAATGCAATCAGGAATGAATATTATAAGCGAACTTTAATCCTTGAGTTCTTTATCAATCTATTGTTAAGAGCACAAAAATGATAACTTGCAGATAAATATTACATAATTAATTCCAATTGGGTTACCTACCATCAAAGGATAGTTTCTTAACGATCGACATATTCGCGTATCCGTGGAATGGCCAGAAAGGAACTACTTTAATCGCAAGGATATGTCATTTGCGGAAATAAAATGATATATAGATAAACTATTTCGCACAGAACTAGACCAAGTGCACTGCTTCACAATCAAATGAAAACTGCCAAATGGGAGAATTTTGGAATGATAAATAAGAGGAGACGAGCAGATTTTTCTGATAAACAAGAAAAATGAAAAAAGTCAAGAAAACGGCGACAAACAATTTGCGCTTTATTTTCGTTTTTTTTTTTTTCTTCTTTTCTGCTCGAGATCAGCACAACAATGGCATACTTAACGCTCATTCGGCAGGCAGATGGGCAAACAAACCTAAGCCTAAGTGGGCGGAACAGGGAAGGGGCCAAGGGGTTTGGCAGGTTTGTCGCCCAACAACGGCGGGTGCACGAAAAAAAAAACCAACTACAATGATAATGACTTTGATAGTGGCAGCAGCTGGAGGGGCCAAGGGGTGCATCTCTCTTAGTTCTGATAAGAGAAATCGTTACCCTTACATGTCGACAATCCAACTGTCCAGGTAATTTTCCATCTGGTCAACTGAATTCCAACGATGCCTGTCGATAAGTGGATTGGCCAATATTTGAGCTACAGTTTAGTTAAGTCCAATCACACACACACAAGAATACGCACTTCCAGCGACATCTTGTGACAGGCTTTTTATAACGTCTAATCATTAGTTCTCCCAATTTAGATTCCGAAATAACTTTATAGCCGCAATTTTGACAGCAGCAGCAGCAGCTTCCGGATAGGTGTTAATTAGGAGCCCCTTCCCTAAATCTGGACCACTCACATATATTACGACTGGCATCTTCATTGGACAGATATGCGGTCAATGTATACGGGTAACCCACTCACTTTATGGAGGCTGTAAACAGATTAAAGTGTTATCTTATCACCGAAACAAGCAGTTAATGAATTTATTGTTGTCTATGAAATGTTTAATGTGAGCCAAATTTCTGCGAAAAATTTATCAAATCGGTAAAAAATATGTATTTATACCCATATCGTTCCCATATTCCAAGGTCGTTCGCCAGAACCAGTTTGTGTATTTAATGTCGTTTATCAGCCGGGAGATTTTATCGCACGCTGCAGTTGATTCATGTCTGGACACAAAAGAACAGATAAGCTAAAACATAAGCTATTAATAGATAATTTGTTTTGTTGTTTATGAACTAGATTTAGAATAAATATTTGTCCTTACCCTGACACCGCGACATTATTTGAGATGCGGAATGCGTCATGACTCCAATTTTTAAATTTGTTCATAAATACGCGCCAATTTCTAGTGTTGGTAAATGATTGTCGTTCGATAAATAAAACACTCGATAGCACGAAGTATCGACTTTTTACAAATCATTACTGTACAATCGATAACTGTTCGCTGTTTACGGTGATTATATCTTAACAAATAATTAACAATAAATTCGTAGTGAAAATTAGTGTCCATGCAAATAAAGTTAATAGAATTCAATAAATTAAATTGGTTCTTTCCGCGAATGCGCTGCCAAGCCAGGGATGCAATACATCGGCAACGACACAATCGACCAACAACTTGCAACCTTGCTTTGCTCGTTATCGCTACAGGGGAAAAATAAAATTAGTAACAAAAGCAAAATTATATTTGGCTGAAAAGTTACTTTTGCTGAGTGCCGTGGTATATTTAATTGCTTGTTTTGCGGCCAGCGTACGCCTTGTGCCTGTATCAGGACCAGGGACAAGAATAGCATCGAAGTAGGATCAGGACCAGGACACAAGACAGCAAGACCCAAGAGAGAGCAGCAGCAGCAGTAAAACCGAAACGAAACCCAAAATCAAGTTTCGTGCATTTCATCGTTCGTCGACTTCTTCTTCTTCCTCTTCTTCTGGTGCTGGGCAATTGGCTTGCTCCCCAAATCTATTATGAACAACAATAGTAAGCGGAAAACTCGACCTAGTGGCGGAGGTGGTGGTGGTGGTGCCAGCGGCGGCATCTCAAGGTAAGAAGAAGCAGCCGCAGCTGCAATAGAAGAATAAATGCAGTGCAAAAGAAAAGAAAAAGGAAAAAAAGCACCAGCAGCAGCAGCAAAAAAGACAAAAGAAACAAAATCAAATAAAAACGGAAAGCAAAAGAGCAAAAAACACACATGCAAGAGCAAGAGGAAGAGTGTGAGTGAGTGTGTGTGTGTGTTTGGGGGGTCTCTCTGTGGGGCTGTGAACGGTACGCAAACGGTGGGGTAGCAGGGTTAGGGGCGGGAGCTGCTTTCAACTGCGCTGCCCTGACAAATTGAAAAACCGCGTCGACAACGAAAACGACGACCAACTAAACTTAGTCAGCCTCAGCCAGCGAAAAGAGCACTCTCCGGGTCCGGTCTCCGCTTGAGAAAGGTGAAAGCGCGTTTCTTCATGTGATGTGATATCTATGCGTGTGTATGTGTGTGTGTGTGTTATTGTTGTTATTGCCATTGCTGCAACCTGACCAAGAGGAATCCAAAAAGCATTCTTGGTGGTGGTCACCGAAAGACGACCCCAAAACAGCAAAGCAAATGCAAATGGCGCTTATATAATAGCCCAACCTACTTAATGTGTATGTGAGATTGTGTGTGTGTCTGTGTGTGTGTGCTGGATCCTCAACATAGTTTCATATTCAGTAAATATATCACTTTATGCTTTGTTTACATTGTCAACAACAACAAATAGCTCAAATCATAATTTGCGTAAAGATTTCCTTTTCTACTACTGCTAATAAAGATGATGACGATGATTATGATAATGATGACGATGATAATGGCGCGGCTCGGATTGCCGTTTGCCCATTGGCTCAAATGCGGTTCTCCACAAAAACAAAAAAAAAATATATATATATTTATAAAGTCCGGTCGGACTGTCGGTCAATCCCCGTTCCCCCTATTGGCGTCTCACTCGCACCCCCAAACTGCTCTGCTGCGCCCTTTAAATTTTCAATTGAAATATGACTGTAACACACAAACAAATAAACGCACACACACACATACATACATATGTATGGTCACATCCGCATTTGTATACACAGTGTATTATAAAAGCATCGGTACATACATACATACATATACATTTATTTACTTATAAACCGAGAATTCTGAAATTGAAGACTGGGCAAATATCACGTATCCAAAACGTTTCAGATGAAAGTCTCGTTTTGTTTAAAACCTAAGTAACCTCTCTCATTGCAGTGTATCTCAATTTAGTTATGGTAACGGTATAACTACTGTTATTTCTATTTCATATTACACTTCTTTGAAAAGGGTCATCAAATTTCCAACCATCTTGATCTAACGATCCATGCTGATCAAATACTTTTAAGTTTCCCGATTCACATGCGATTATTGTGGCCATATCTCTGATAATTGCCTCCATGCCATATATTCGCAAGTCTAGCTTGATGGATCCCACTGTAGAGTGCAGTGATACTACACTTATGTATAACGCACGTAGACACACACGCGCACAATCTATTCTACGTACATTTTGCCTGCCACGGCCTCTTCTTTTCTTTTTTTTTTTTCTGTTTCGTTCATATGCAGTTTCTTGCATTGTCAGCAGTTTGCTGTGACGACGTCGCCTGCTGCTGCTGTTGTTGTTGTTGTTTCTTTGGCACACTTTGCCGCCCATTGGCTGTGTCGGGGGGTGTTCACAAATTTGGGTCACTTTACAAATTTGTATTTTTTTTTTTTTTTTGCTGACCAAACGAGGCACATTTTGTTGTTGTTGTTGCTGTTCTCTTGTTCTTCGTCGCTTGCCATTTAATCTCTCTACTTAGTTGCCTTCGTTTCAGCCTATTTCTCGCTCTTCTCTCCCATTGCATCTTTCTCTCTTCTTCGTTGCTTCTTCCATACCTTCTCCTACTCTTGGCTTATCACACTGCTGGCGCACGCCACGCATGATTCATTTATGAAAACGCATTCTGCTTCTGTTTGTTTTTTTTTTTCCTCCTTGTTTTTTTTTTTGTTTTTCATTCACGAAAATGTTCAGAGTGCACGCTTCATGGATTGTTGCTTTTGTTCCTCCACCAGCAGCAGCAGCAGCAACCCCCTGGTCTGCCTGCCTGCTTCGGGTCTTGCCCACACCCACGCACGCGGCGCTTCTTAAGAGAATGTGTGCGTGTGTGTGTGTGTGTGTGTGTGTGTGTGTGTGCACTGAATGGGTTCATTGTGCGTTTGGGCGATTTCACGGTCGTCGATCCTGCACGCAACCCCCATTCCAGACCACTATATAAGTATTCTTGGGGTTCCAATAGAAAGCTTTCGTTTCATACCCTTCTTAAAACTGTGGCATATTTATTTTGTCGCGCTAATATGTTGTTAATATAAATTATTCTCAAAGGCCAGATGGGGGAGGGTATTTAAAGTTCGCCAAGGTCAAGAATAAGATACTCCTGCCTGAGGATACAGTGAACTCTCATAATGAACGTCGTGAGCAAAAAGGAAACCAAGTCTTCGAATCTCTCAGCAGTTGAATAAAATTGTTTATATATGTACTTTAGTGACTGAAAACAACAAAACAATAAAGACTAAAAATAACTATTTAAAATTCAATTAAATGAAAACATTTGTACCTGCAACTGGTTTTTAATCGGAGTGTTTAAGGGGTTTCCGAATTTATATTGCATATTTGTTACTTTGAATGCATAATTCTATATACTGTGATTCGATTTTGACAGATACAACTCCAACGATAACAGTTTGAGGACAGCAAATAATAAGGCAGGCAGCGGAGGAGCCACATCAATTTCAACGTCTGGAGGAGGCGGAGGAGGGGCACGTCCGCTGGCGCAAGGCGTTTACAATAATACGTATTTCATGCACTCGGCCACAGCATTGGTGGGCAGCGTTGTGGAGGTGCGCCTGCGATCGGGAAATATCTACGAGGGCGTGTTTCGCACATTCTCGGGCAATTTTGACATCGCACTGGAGCTACCGGCGTGCATTAAGTCCAAGAATTTGCCGGATGAGGGCAAAGTGCCGAAACACATTATATTCCCGGCCGACACTGTTGTGAACATTGTGGCCAAGGACTTTGATTCGCAGTTCGCCACATCGGCTGGCTTTCAGACTGATGGCGCCATATCGGACAAGTGCAATGGTGAGATGGTATATCTATCTGCCTGCCAGTCACATCCTCTAACTTACTCCTTCTTTTGTTTTGCTTATGTCTTCTGTATTAGGTGCGCGTCTGGATGAAAAAGAATTGGAGCCATGGGATTCGGGTGCCAATGGCGATATTGACATAGAGCTAGATGGCGCAGCCAATGGTTGGGATGCAAATGAGATGTTCCGCAAGAACGAGAATCAGTTCGGTGTGACATCCACATTTGACGATTCCCTGTCATCATATACAGTGCCTTTGGATAAGGGCGACTCACTGGAGTTCAAGGAGGCTGAGGCCAAAGCCGAAAAATTGGCAGCAGAGATTGAAAACAATCCCGTTTGTCGCGAGCGTCTGGACTTGGAGAATGGCGATGAGGAGGCGCTATTTGCGGCAGTTGAACGTCCAGGAGCGCACGAGCAGCAAGATCAGCAACAGCAGCAGCATCATCAGCAACAGCCGCATCAGAGGTCGGCTGAACGGGATCGGGAGCGCAACGATCGCGAAAGAGAACGTGAGGAGAGGGAACGCGAACGTGATCGTGATCGTGACCGTGGCAACAATAAGCCGCGCGGCGGAACCGATTACCAACTGAGAGAGACCATGAGCAGTGATCGTTATATTACGAAGCAGACGCGCAGCATCACCGGACCGCCGCCCTCACACGTGGGCAGTGGCGGACGGGACCGGGACAACAGTATGATGATGCAGCAAGGTGGCATGGGCGGACCTGGCCAAGGCGGTGCAACGCAGTCTACTGC
Source organism: Drosophila willistoni (assembly GCF_018902025.1). NCBI lineage: Eukaryota > Metazoa > Arthropoda > Insecta > Diptera > Drosophilidae > Drosophila > Drosophila willistoni. Next base: position 27,057,720 of record NC_061086.1, on the reverse strand, counting down.
GGCTCTCATACTGGCCGGCGGTTTGAAGAGCACTGCACCGCCCTCATCAAGCAATGTGGCCACGGACACAAGCGGCAAATATGGAGGCGGTGGTCCAATGGTGAAACGTAAAACTGTGCCGCAAGGCGGCAAACTTATGCGCGGTAATCCACCCAGCAGTGGCGGAAGCGGCGGCGGCGGTGGTGGCAATGGCAACAATGCCTCCGTATCCCAAGGTGGCAGCAGCAATTCTGGTGGCCATGGCAAGGGTGGCTATCAGCCGTCCATAAGCATGCAGAATCAATATTCGTATCAGGGCAATTCGCAGATCATGCACGGGTAAGCAACAAGGAGTCAATTTTATTCGATGAGCAGAGATTTCTTTATTTCTCTTTTGGTTTTCTAATATAGCAGCTCTTCACAATATCGTAACCAATCTCACATGGGCGGTGGCAACAGTGGCTCCAAAGTGAATGGCGATGCGAACTCCAATGCGGGCAAGGCACTTCCGCCCCGGCAATTGAGGCAGTATCAGGGTTCACAGAGTAATTCATCGCTTAACTATAGCGGGGAATCTCAGCCGATGGGTAAATCCATGCATGGTACCCAGACTGGTCACTCTGGCCAAAATAGCAACTCGCCGCCACTTCAGACAGGCGGACAACAACAACAGCAGCAGCAACAACAACAGCAGCAACAACAGCAGCAGCAACAACAACAACAACAGCAGCAGCAGCAACAACAACAACAGACGCATCAGCACCAAGGCAACATGCAGCCACAAAGCCAACAGCCGCAGCCACAGCGGCCACAACGTTCACGGGATAATCAGTTGCAGGATCTAAGACAATTTGGTCAGGACTTCCAATTGGCGCCTAGCAACACTCCGCCGCAACAGCAGCAGCAGCAGCAGCAACCCCAAGTACAGCAGCAGCCATCACAGGTAAGGCTACTAATAAAGTGAACTTTAACAGACAATATGATACAAATCGTACAAATTTGTGGTTTTTTTCTCAAGCCTTTGCAGCAACAGCAGCAACAACAACAGCAGCAGCAGCAACAACAACGTTCTCTCCAGCAATCAGCCTCGCCGCCGCAACAGCAACAGCAGCAAGGCCAGCAACAGCAGCCGCAACAGCAGCCGCCGCAGCAGCAACATGTGGCCATGCAACATCATGTGCCACCGCCTCATATACAGCATCAGGCCCCCTTATCACAGCCACACTATGTGCCTCAACAGCCACCACAACAACAGCCGCCGCCTCAACAGCAACAACAGCAGCAGCAGCAACAGCAACAACATGTACCGCCACATCTGCAGCAAAAGCCTCAACAGCAGTTGGTACAAGAACCGCCGCATCAGCCACAGCCCATGTATCATGCCATGCCGCCTCCTCAAACATCGCCGGTGGTCATTGCGTCGCCAGTGTTGCTAGAGCAACCACCGCCTCCATTGCAGCAGGCTCCTCCACCGCTGCAACAGCCGCCACAGTTGGCTACTCCCAAGCCAGAGGTCTCGCCGGCTCCAAATAACAGCAGCAATACGACACCAACTGGCATAGCCAGTACACCGACAACTGCCCCTGCGGCGGCAACGAGTGTTGTTGGTTCCGACAAATCCACGGCAACGGGAACAGCTGGGAACGGCAGTGGCACCACTAGTACCAGCACCGTTGCCAGCGGAAGCACGCCAGTGGTTAAGAAACCACATGTGCTTAATCCATCGGCCAAGCCGTTCACACCGCGTGGCCCCAGCACGCCTAATCCTTCGCGGCCGCACACACCACAGACGCCAGTGCCCATGCCGGGCATATACGCTACAGGCACCCACGTCCCGGCAGCGGCCAATCAGCCAGTCTACGTGTTGCAGCAGCCGCATCCATTCCAGCCACCCACACACCCACAGGCCGGACAGCAGCAGCGTCTACGACGCAATAACTTTGGTAAGAGCGCATGCGAATGTCGAATCACGATTGGTGATTGATTTATAATCATGTTACCTTTTTGTATTTTGCAGGTCCCATGGCAACATCGCAGATGCATGTAGCAGCCTCAGCGGCCACAGGTCAACCACTGCTGGCCACGGCACCCATACAACAGTTCATACCGTATCAGCATGCGCCGCATCCACAGCATTTCCAATCACAGGCATTTGCCCCGATGCAAATGCGTTTGTACCAGGATCAGCCACAGCAGCTGCAGTTCATAGCGCAGACACCGCCCTCGACAACACCGTCGCCGGGACAGCCGCATCAGACTTTCCATCCGCCACCACAGCCCTCCCCTGCCGGCGGGGGACCGCAGCCCGCATTCACGCCTCCCACACAACCGGCGCAGCCTACATATCAGCTGATGTGCGTGCATCCTTCTCAGATCATACAAAATCCATATTTCCCGCAGCCGCAGCCACAGCATCCGCCGCCAAATCCACAGTTTCAAATTGTAATGCAGCAGCAGATGCCGCAGTAAAATGCCACACGGCTTTTGGCGACGAATGACACAACGATTGGGTTGGGTTTGGTCTTTGGGCCATATATTGCCCGCCTGAGTTATTGTCGTCGTCGTCGTCATCATCATAGTCGTCGTGGAAATGTGGGAGCTATATGCGCAGCATTCATTAAGCAACACACTCACACACACACACAGAGCACTTACATACACACACACACGCCTATATACATTATTGCCAGCAACAACCACATAGTAAACATCATATGCCACATCCGCAACAAACTTGTGTGAACGCGCGGCTTTTGTTGTCGCTCCAAGCGATATTTTTCCTTTTTTTCATAAAAAAACACACACACAAATACACTATTGCACCACACCCACACCTATACACACGCATACGCATACATATAATCATGTCACCTTCCCCCACATCCCCTTACAGACCAGCAACACCAACAACAACAACAAACAACTAGGAAATTATAAAAATACGTTTAAAATCAAAGGGAAACTAGTGAATTTTTTCAAATTTCAAGACTTCTAACAGCGCACGGAAGCCAAAAACAAAAAAAAAAAACAACAACAAGAATAACACCAACAACAACAACAACAAAATGAATAATAATCAGCAATCACGAACCGAAGAATCGTCTTAAAGAAAATGCTAAAAGCAAACGTCTTATTGAAAATCAGAGTAAAATGCAATATTATATAATGAGCGTCAGTCTGAACCAAAAATCAAAATACAATTGATTATACAATTGATTAGGCGCGTTGCATGATAAAATAAAGAACATTTTCAAAAAAGAAAAAAACAACAAAACAAAAATCAAAAAATAATATTTTTTTTGTGGAATTGATAAAGTCAAATTAAGTCGATATTATAAAGTTTTTGTAAATTTGTTCAAAACATTATACAATTTTTTCAATTGACATCAGTGCTATTGATATATAATTCTAATCTAATACGATTTGGCGTGCATGCAACATATTACTCAATCTTAAACTCTATCCCCAACCCACCCACTACACACACAAACACACACACACTCTCGTACAGAGAAATCCGCAGCCCCACACAAAAACACAACACCCACCCCTACTTCCCATACACACACACACACACACACAATACACATAGAAAAAGAATGAAAATATGAAGTGAAACGACAGGCAGACACTAAAAACCCAGAGTCATCATTCCAAGTTCATTTTTTCCCCACAAGGCCTTTACAAAGGATTCGCAACTGATGAAGATTTAATTAAGAGATCTCTGTAAAAAACGAAAACACAAATTAGAACCTTTGTTTGCTTTGCGGAAATGCGAAAATCGAATGTGAAACGAAAAGAAAATCGTAAAAAACTGATTAATTTGATTTGAAATTCAATTTTGTTTTCACCGCTCCTTCTCCAACTTTTCCACATAATATCCTTCTATTTTCCTTCCTTTTCCCCCCCAATTCCTAAACTATTCGCAATTAATATACAATTTTCTAAAAGCAATTATTTTTTATTATTCATATTATTATTATTATACTTATTATATTTACAGAAAATGTAAAACGCATGAGTCTGAGTCAGGTTTCTTTTTTATTTTATTTTTTTTTTGTTCTTTTGGGTTTTAGTGACTCTGTTGTCCTTCTAGAATTAAACACGTATTTATCCTTTTGCCCGTCACAGGAATCAGTTTTGATTATATTTGATTATGATCAAGAAGCATCTGTTGTGGTCTGTTTTGTTTTGTAAACCTTCAAGTTTCCTTAAATGAAAAAAGAATATTAAAAAAGAAAAACAAAAAATAATAATTATTATAAATTTAAATAAAAAAAAAAAAACAAAAACAAAAAACTACAAAAAAAAAAGAAGAGAAAAAAAAACAAAACATCAAAAAGCGTATGCATTTCTTTTATTTCAAGCAATCTCTGAAGGTCATCTTGCATCAAGTGGATGAGGATGGTTATCCGGTTGACTGGCTGGTTGGTCGTAAATAGGAACTACAATGTTGAGATTTCTTTACCCAAACTCGTCAAAATGGCTGTGATATGAATAGAGACACAACATAAAGTCACAAACATTTTAACGACATGGTATAAGAAAGTTGCAGTCAATTCACATATTCTAAGGATACCATCCATTTCGAATACTGTTGCAGGAATACTCGCACGAAACTCATCAAAATGGCTGTGATATGAGTTGAATAAAATGGCAACATTTCACAACCCCCTTGAAGAGTTACGTAAGAAATTCCATCTTTTGCCGGAACGGATTCCAAAAAAACACTTGTTGGCTCCACTCACTTGCAGAGTGCAATAACTCCAACCACGGACCCCCTCTCCACCACTGCGTTCTCGTCCTTCCCTTCATCCATTATGCGTATGCAGTTGTTCGCTCTCTCTCGGTCGCTCGCTCTCTGTCTCTGTTGGCTGGTACTCCCAGAGTGTGTGGCGAATAATGAGGGGAAAAATGCAAAACGATGCTCATTGCAATGCCCATCAAAGCTGGCTGTGATACGCTTCAAATGCAAAAATATCTTTCTTCAGCCCTTTTTGATGACATTGAAAGTAAGACGCAATTCACACACACACACATGAACACAGACATAGACACACAGGATGGGGATACACTGCACTGCTTATAAATTATCCTGGTAAACGAACTCCAAATATGTACATACATATGTATATAAAAATTCACGTAATCAAATGCGATGATGGCATTTGGGACGACGTTAGCGACGTTTTAGAAAAACGTAAAGTAATTGACGTACAACATAAGCGGCTTTCGTTTTTCCATTTGTGTGTGTGTGCGTGTGCTTGTCTGTGTGTGTGAGTATGCGTTTGTATTTGTGTGTGTCCGTATCCTGTAGTTTTTCTATTTCCGGCGTTTCTAGTAATTTGATTGCTGGAGCTGGAACTTGACTAGAGAGGATTAGATTAGTCTGTATGTATATTTGTACAGTATCAATGTGTGTGTGTGTTTGTGTGTATGCGCGTGTCTGTTTGCCCGCCCTGCGCAGGGTATGTTCGAACTGTGAACAACGTTATCTTTGCTTACGTTTTACTTTTTCTGTATCCTTCTTTGTTCTGTAGGTTAAGTAGCCGAAAACGTTGCATGTTGCATACATATGCGTAAGTTTGTGTGTGCGTGTGTGTGTGTGTGTGTGTTGCGACGACCACCGCCCTCTGCTGGAGCTAAAGTGTCTGCCAAACAGTCTAACTGTGTTGCCTACTCTCTCTCCTTTCTGCCAAACGCCATTCGCTTCTTGTCTATGCGTCTCTCCGCTGTCTGCGCGAATACGAGTGTGAGTATTCGAGTCTGTCTATCTGTATGTGTGTGTGTGTACCTCTGTGTTTTCACCCTTAACGTGCCCTTCCCAAGAGCCGGCGGCTCAGCCATAACAGCAACAATAACCATCCACCACTCCGCATCCTTTCCTCACTCACCAAAAAGAAAAAAGAGAGTGCTCGCTAATACATTGTGGACAAGTAAGTAAATAATAATGCAATCCTCTTTTTCTTCCATCCATTCTGTGTGATCGCTTGCGAGTAGGTTAGGGTGTTGCCCAGTCGGCTGGCTGATTGATTCCTAAATGGGCACTGGGCACTGCTCCTACTGCAGTTTATGCATTCGAATAGTGGATGTGGATGTGGATGTGTGTATGTATGTATGCATGATTTGTGTTGTAGTCGAAACCATCCCTTATGTTTTCCGGCATAGCTCAGGCTCTGACATGAAGCAGCCCGGCCCGGCCCGACAAAAACCACGTCCCTCTCACTCTCTCTGCTTTCTACCTCTCAGTCCTTCATCCATGCATCTCTCTTTCTCGCTCTCTTCCTTCTTCCTGTTGGCACTCTTTCTGTACATCGACATCTGCTTTGGTTTGTGTGTGCCTGTGTGTGTGTGTGTGTGTATTACTACGAACGCAGACGGACTTGGGCTTGCCACCCACCCTTTTTCCAACAAAAAAGCAAACCTCATCATAGCCCATCGTCGTGGTCTTGGTTCTGAGTTCTGGGTCTGGCTCTGGCTTTGGCTCTGGCTCTGGTCGGCGTTTGTCGTGTGTATACCGAAATACGTAAAATTCATTTGTAGCTCTTGTTGTTGTTGTTGGTGGTGGTGGTGCTGCTGCTGCTGCTACCGCCGACTCCGTTGTCCTCACCTTGGTTGCTGCTGTTCTTTTCTTGTTGATGTTCTTGTTGTTGTTGCTGTTGGTGGTCCGCCCAATGCCAAGATGGATTTAATGCGTCTTTAATTATGGCATTCTGTTGATCTTGGAATCCATTCCATCCCGATGTCCTCATCCAATTGGCTTTGGGTGGTCCTCTGTGCATCTTCTGTATTCTGCGGATGCCACACATACGAGAATTGTATTGTATCCTCCACAATGACAGTATACCAAAACTTTTCGCATCCGTTTAATATGTATCTTGGTTGAATATCCGATGTATCCGCCGTACCCGCTGTATCCTTGCTTGGCCATGCCTTTCGCCTTTTGCGCAGTTTCTAAATTTCCCAAAAAAAAAATGGAAAAAAACCGAAAGAAACGCCTGTGTGTTCTTCTATACAAAAATTTTCACTATACGCTTTCACTTGAGTTTAACACTGATTAATCCATATTTTGTTTAGTCATTGCAGTTTGTTTGGTTTTTTTCATTTTTTTGATTATTTCTTTATTTATTTATTGTGCATTTTGCCACTCAATTGGCAATAATTTATTAACCGGTTTTCCTTGCGACGTTTTTCGCTTTTTTACAACCACACACACAGAGAACAGGACGAGTAACTGCCGTGGCGGCGGCTGCCATTCGCTTCTTTTCGTCCTTGTGTGTGTATTCGGCTCTTTGGCTGGCTGGCTAGGCTAACGACTTCGGCTCTCTGCCTCGGCATCTCGGCTGAGCTCGTATTGCGGTATAGTTTTCAATTACAAAACTCTGTCGGATGGGTGCGCGCGCTAAAAATGGGCAAAAAAGTCGCGCCCCCATCTGCCAACCACCGTAATACACACAAAATGTATTCGCTTTTTGTTGCTTCCATTTCACTTTCGACAATAATGCGCCGATGTGGTGAGAGCAAGGACTTACTTCGCTCTCACACACTCACTCTCCCACTGCCAATCTCTCTCTTTCTCTTATACATAGCTTGCTTCCCTTGTTGTCTTGTAATTGTAATATCGAATTGTTCAGTATCGATAATTCGATAAGCGCCATCTGTAGAACTATTGCTGAAGAGTTGCTAGGACTTCCGGCTCACGTTTACTTAGACCTTAGCACTTCCAGCGCACTTTTTAATCACCCTTAGCATTTTTTGAGCAAATTTTTGATGCGCCATCTGTCTAGGAGCAGGGACGAGTTGCCGGTTTTTTTTTTTTTTGAAAAGGTTACCAAAGGGCGCACAGTGACTCATTTTGACAATGTTGCTGGCTTTTATGAAATTTTACTTTCTCCCGTCTTACATATTAACTAAATTGGAAGATAGAGTTTTTAAATTCTATTCTACAACTTTCATTTAACTGAAAATGCATTTAAATGTGTTGGTTTCTTTATTATTCATTCATAATTGTACAATTAAAAATACAAAAAATTGTTCAACAGCAATTAAAAAGTAGTACATGGAAAATATAATTAAATTTTTAAAAATTTTACGAAAACAATGTTGTTAAATAAATATTGTATAAACACTGCCAATTTGTTTGTTTGTTTGTTGTTTTTCTTGCTAGATCGAATTGTGTGTTCAAATATTTTCATTATATTTATGAATTATTTTGTAAAAATTGTCATCCATGATCCGGATCGTTATATAAACAATGAACAAGGATCCGAAACCGTTTTTCAAAGAGTTTTACGATAATCGCAAAAGGTCTGGCAAGTTACTATACTAAAAAAACGAGATACATATGTGAATTTGTTGTTTTTTGTTTTTGTTTTTTTGTCGTTTTCTTTTCATTCATTTGTTGTAAATGGATAGGCACATTGTTATGCCGTGTTGCTGATGTTGTATGCGATGTGATATGCGTGATTGGGATGTTGAGATACATTTGTAGTACAATTTATATAAGTATGCATTTATGTATATATATATATATATATGTAGAAATATGGTTAGCAATTATCTTTCGAGAAAACCAAAAAAATGTGTATGTATGTGGGGGGAAGGGGGTCTCTTATGTATATCCTACTGCTCTGCTCCGTTCGTGTACGTTAAGTAGACGCGTTATTAATAAGTATTATGTTAAACATGAGCTTAAAACGTATTGCAACAGGGCCATAATTCCAAAAAAAGGTGCTAATATTCAATTTAAAATTCATTTAGCTTGTTTTTTTTTTGTTTAAACTTTGAATACGCGTTAATGATTCGTGAGTCTTAATAACTAGGGGAAAATTGCTTTTCTTTTTAATGCTTAAATTTTTTTGTTCATTTTTTTGCAGAGTTTTTTTTTTCTTTATGTATGTGTACCAAACTAACCAAGGATGTGTGTATGTGTGTGTGTTTGTATATGTGGATCAGGTCATTAAAATTACATTAACGATTATTAAATGATATAATAAATAACTAAAAGTAGCATACATCGCGATACATGTATGTATGTATGTATGTGTTTTTGTTTTTTCTCACACTAAATGTTTATGTTTTATCAAATGCATATCATATATTCCGTTTCCCGGTGGCTTCCATTGTCATTCGGCGTTCTTGATTTCACTTAAATTGCGGCAGGCTTCCCGTTCCCTTTCCCGCTCCCGCTCCCTCTCACGTTCACGTTGCTCCTCCTCCATTTTAAGGACTTTACTCTTGAGACCACACAATATCTCGGCTGTCGCTATATTCTTAATCGTACTCAAATCCAGATGCTCACTGTGATTGTTATTGTCATCGTTGTCCAGATGCTGTTCCCCATGGCTATTAGTCTTGTTGGCCTGGTCGATTGGATCATCAATTGGTTTATTATCCTGCTGCTGTGGCTGCTGCTCCAATTCTAGACTGCGATTGATTGCATTAAGTAGCTTGTGCTTGCCCAGGGCCAAAGCAATTCCATTGCTGTTGCTATCGTTGTTGTTGTTGTTGCTGTTTGGCTTGCTGCTGCTGTTGTTGTTATTCGAATCGGTTTCCATATCCAGACCACGATTGTTATTATTGTCATCATATTTGCGATCATAGTCATTGGGCTCCTCCTCATCGTGGCCATTGCTGGCAGAGATTCCCGATTGTTGTTCGACTTCGATTTCCTGTTTGATCAGCTGAATATCTGGCGTGGATGCGGGCATTGTCGGAATGGTTGTGGGTGTCGGTGTGGATGCCGTTGGGGGGGTCTGTGGCCTTGCACGGCTGCCATTTGCATTGGGCGTCTGTACCAGATTCAAGGCCTCTTCGTCATCATCGTTGTGGCAATTGTCCGGTTTGCTGCTGACATTGCTGCTATTGCCTCCACTATTGGTCAGATGATGATTCTCGACCAGACGTATCTTGAAACTGTTATTATGTGTGGCTGGCGGCGGTGTCTGTGGCACAATTGTCATAACGGGCCCCATCGATTGTCCAACATTGTCCTGGTCATGATGATGATTGTTGTTGATCGCATCATCGTGCTGCTCAGCACTCGAATAAGAACGTTCCCTTTCCATCTCCTTCAATCTCTTCTCGCCGCCCAGCTCGGAATTGTAGTGCATAAGGATCTTTCGTTTTGCCAGATATTTGTGTTGTTTTCGTGCCGTGTCCAACATTTTCTTGCTATTAGCCTGAAGGATGGCAAAGGAATTGTTCTCGGCCTCGGTCTGATTGTTGTTGTTATTGATGCTGCCGTTGCTGTTGTTGCTGGCCAAATGATTGTAATTGTTGCTGCTGCTGTTATTGTTGTTATTGCGATTGAGATTCTTCATGAAAGTCTCGGTCAGGGTGGCCTTCGACTTGATGTGATCACGGAAGCCACCGCCATAGTTTGGCCCTCCGCCACTGGACAGAGGTGTGGGACATCTGTTGGGGCCGTTCTGTTGTTCAAGTGATCCGCCGTAGCCACCGGCTGCAGCAGCAGCGGCATGGCCACTGGTGATGTTGACAGTGTGAGTTCCACGCTCGAAACGGCACTCGGTGCCATCGCTTTCGTGTGGTGAGCTTATGTCGCTGGCATCGCTATCCAGGTTTTTCTGCAAGTGCAAGTGAAAGTTCCAGTTACAGTTAGAGTCATGATGAGATTCATGCAGAGCATGCCAAAAGAAAACCCACCTCTGTGTGCAGCCCCTTGATCTTCATGGCCTCGGCCACCTTCAGAAAGACGGGCAAGTCCTCATACTTGACATTCACCTGTCCACTGTACATGAAGTCAAGCAATCCCGCCATGTGGCTGGCCTCAACATCTGCCATCAGCAGAATGGGATGACTGGATGGATTCTCTAGAAAGATTTGCTGGAAATACGGACTGCATACAGACAAAACCTGTAAAGACAAAATGGAAAGGAAGAAGCAAGCAAGAGCTATGCATGAGTGCCACAGTTCCGACAAGTTAGCCATCAAGTTACCAGTTTGTGGGCCTTAAATATCTTGCCGCCGGCTGCAATAGTCACGTCCACCATCTTCTCATCCTTCTGCAGAGAGTGAAAGCCGCGACACATGTTGCCGTGGAAATTGTTCCACGACAGGAGATACTGATCGATTGTATTGGGATCTGTGTAAGGCTGTTGTTGCTGTTGTTTCTGCTGTTGCTGTTGATGTTGCTGCTGCTGTTGCTGGTGGAGCTGTTGTTGGGCAGCCTGATGCTGAGTTGCCGTGATGTGAATCTGTTGAGCAGTTGTCGGGGGCGAGCTGGGTCGCGGTGTGGGCGGTTGGTGTGGGTGAGCGTGATGATGTTGCTGCTGCTGATGCTGCTGCTGCTGCTGTTGTTGTTGCTGTAGTTGCTGTTGCAGGTGCTGCTGTTGCTGCTGTAGCAAATGCTGTTGCTGCTGCTGCAGGGCATGCTGCAGTCCTGGCGGCGTCGACGATGACTGCAGGCGGTGTGGATGTGGCGATAGAGACGGTTGATGACTCAGGAATCGCTGCTGTTGTTGTTGCTGTTGCTGCTGCTGCTGTTGTTGCTGCTGCTGTGCTTGAAGATGTTGCTGTTGTTGTTGCTGCTGCTTGCGCGCTTGCTGTTTGATTTTGACCAAATTTTCCTGTTGCTCCTGCTCACGCTGCCATATCATTTCGTGTTTGATCTTATATTGCTGCATGGAGAGATCATCCACACTCTTCGACAACTTAACCATGTCGCTGTTGCTATTGAATTTGTTACTATTGCTGTTGCCCAACATTGGCTTCAGCTCGTATTTGTAATCGCCGCCAGCACCACTAGCAGCAGCTGCCAATTTCCGTTCCGCAGCCAAGGCGGCACGCTCCTTTTGCCGCCTGATGAGCTCATCGATGTCCATGTAGGCGCCGCTGGTGGCAGCCGCAATGGCCGATGCAATTATTGGATCATCCTCAAAGACACTGTCATCGAGGGTCTCCTTCAATGTCTTGGTGGACGAGAATAGACGCAGCGATGGATCATTAACCTGATCGCTAAAATACACATCCATCAATGTAAAAAATGGCCATTCTCGTCGCTTCGGCTCCTCGGACATTTTGATGGCCTTGTACTCTTGCAGCAGATTGTTCCATTTTTTGATAATCTTCGACAGGGGCAGTGGCACATTAAGCTCACGTTCCACCACACTGAGACAAATAGAATATGAATGAATATGAATATGAAATGGATAAGATGATTTCTATGCTACTTACGCCCAGGCATATTTCGATGCATTACGTTTGCCAGTGAAAAGTGGCGATAGTTCTGCCCTTAGTCTGATCAGTGATTTTACTTTTTCCGCTTCCCCTGTAAAGAGATATATATGAAAATCAGAGTTAGATGGATAGAAGTGCAAAGCTAAGAGACAAGAGTGAGTGATCTTTGGGGCATTGATCTGAATGGATTAAGTGGAGTGAAGCTTTCCACCTGCCAAATGCAATGCATTGCAATTCAAGTTTCCGATAAAGACCTCTGGCCATAGGCGGCAGCAACAAATTATAGAAAACTACACCAAAGATTCATTGAACCCGACATACACAGCCCGAGTCGGAGTCGGAGTTGGAGGAGATTCGACCAACCAACCAAAGACTACAATCATCTGACAACGGATTGGCATAGCCATCGAACGAGCGAGCCTTGTCCATTTACGACTGACTCTAGAGCTATGTATATCTCTCTGTGTGTGTGTGTATGCCTTGTGGTTAATTGCTATAACGAATCTAGCAACTTTTACCTAACTAACTCTGAAAGATTATAACCAAAATCGTAACCGAAAACCGAAACCGAAAACGCTAAACCCAAGAGCCATGGGACAAGTCCGAGACCGGAGATCCGAGTTGGAGTCTTCAGTGGCATTAGTTGTCAGTTGGCTGATGTGCGATGAGCATTAGCATTGGTTATACATACATAAATACATACATATATAAGGTGTATGTGTGGTAGTGTGTGTATGTGACTCTACCCCAACCACACTCAACGATCTCCTCCATAATGACTGAAAACTATTCAACGTTGAAGAATTCATTAGCAGATTTCACTTTCGCTCATGACGACGACGACGACGACGACGACGACGGCGACGTTCGCGTTCGCTTATTTCTTTTTCTGCTGTCTTTCTTTATTTATTTATTTACCGTAATTTCTACTCGTTTACTTTTTTCTTTCTTCATTTCTTTCTTTCTTTTTTTCGAATCTCGCCTCTTCAGGCTCTTTTCTTGTTTTGACTTTACTTTTTCTTGAGAGAAAATTTTTTTGTCGAAGCCGGATCTATGTAAGTTTAGTGAGCGGCGGCGACGACGACGGCGACGTCGGCGACGAGGACGGCGGTCGCTTTGATTGGAAAGATTTTGGACTGCATTTCGATTCTAAGCAGGTTTTCTGGCCGATGCGATGCATTTACTTTCTAAAAATGTTCAAATTTCGAGAGTCTGTGTCAAGGCAAGGGCCATAGAGACAGACACACACACACACACAGCATGCTTGGAACTGCCATCAATCTGTCAGAAATGTTGAGCAATGTTCCCCCCTCTCAGACCCTATGCGATTGCTTTAATACTCTTGCCAAAACAAAAAAATATTTCATATTTCAGCAAGAGTCGCTCTTTTAGTCCTTTAAAGATTCTATTAGCCGAAACACCGACTCAAGAATGGCATGAGACCTAAAACTTCTTATATATATAGTTATATATAGTTTTACTATTAGAAAATCAAGAGAAATTTTGGATTTTTTTGGAAAAACTGTAAAGTTGTTCTAACTTAAACTATTTTTACATCATTAGGAACTACTGACAACTTCTATTTTTCCGTATTTTATAAGAATCACAAATGGCAAATATTTCCAACTTCCTCACATCTTAAAGTTAAGTGTCCAGAAATCATAAAACGTGAAATTATCATAGAATTCCTATTTATTATCCGTCCTGAACACTTTCCCCCATTTGCCTCCATTTCTAAATCCAGAAAAATGTCTTAGTCTACCTTTTAGGCATATGAAATGGGAGAAAACTTGTTCCCTAATGTAAGCAGTGATAGAAAAGACTTTATGTAAATTTCGAAGATCTTTTAGAATGTCCTTATCTAAAATTTGTAAGCTCAAGGAGTTTCAAAACCCTTAAAACTAACAATTATTCGAGTGTCTACTGCATACTTTGGGGGGTAAGATCATTTATTATCTTTGCTTATGCTCTTGTTTCGATAAATCGTTAATATATTTCAAATAAATTCTTATATTTTAAAAACCTTTTTTTCCATCTCTTATAATAATTGTTGATTTAATTAATTAAGCAACAAAAAATAGATGCCTTTAAAAATGCTAGTCGTATGACGTTATACAGATGAAAAGGGGGTCAGATGATTCGAGATAGAGCCAATTAGCAAGGGTATTCCAGCAACGGTGCTGATTAAAATTAGCCTAGCCCTCTGAGTTTTTAAGTTATTTTGGTTTTTTGCATTAATGTTTTGAGCCGGAGCATTATAACCTAGACCAACCCAAATAGATTGGCTGGAGCGCGGCGTTAAATAACATCGCTCGGAGTTGGCCAAAAAAAAAAACAAAATTTGCCAAGCAGCCAAATACGTAGATACAAACAAACACATAAATGAATAAGCAAAAAACAAGGCAAAAACGCTTGCCAAACAACCTCAACCTTCTGCGTCGATCTACGCGCTTGATCGTGACATATGTACACACACACACACAAACACACAGAAACTCCACACATACATACATACATACAAACATATATACAAGTTCCACGTTCCCCTTTCGCAGTAAATCGGGAAAGGGGAGTTGCTGTCGGGGGGAGAAAGGGAGCCACCACTTTTGGCCAGCACTCACAAAAGTTTCACTTTCTTTGCAACAAGTTTTGTGTGCGTCTCACACACAGACACACACACACACACACACATACACAGAGCGACAGAGACGCCCGTGGCCTCTGAAGTTGTGTCTTCTGGCACTCTGGCATGCTGCTCTTGGTTTCTACTTTCCGTTTGCACCCTTTTATGTAACCCAAATCCTCGAGTCGACAGCTTGTGATGCTGCTGCTTCTTCTTGTGCAGACAATCCACTTTGTCTGTCTTGGCAGCAGCAGCAGCAGCATTTACCGTTAGTTTCTCTTTTGGCCTATATTTGGCCCAAGCCAAGCCAATACCCAAAAGCTAAAAGTTTTAAAGCCAAAGCCGAAACTGAAGTTGTTCTTTATCTTTTACCTCTCTCCATCTCTTGCATCTCGCCAGCCATTGCCATGGCCATCTCCAGTTAACTTCCGTTTGGAGCACTTTCATGCCAGCCAAGAACCGGTTCTATCCCTCTCCCTCGGAAATGCATGGAGAAATGATATTTGTGTTTGGCGCTCAGCTCATTTGTTTGTTTATTTGTTTGTTGGTCTTCCAATCACGTTTGGCTTTAACAATTGGCCTTTTGAATTTAGAATTCGAATTCGTTTTTTTTGGGGATTGGCTTTTTACATAGAATATGGCATTACATAGATATACCTACAGAGATATATATATATATATATATATAGTAGATGTATATGTATTTTGTGGTATGCTTCTTTTGGCCGGTTTCGATTGTTTGGGTTTCGTTTCGCTTGCTTTCTTTTTGCCACGCTTATTTGGCTTCTTGCACTTTTCTTTTTCTTTCACTAACCAAATACGACAAGTCAGAGTATACTACTACATAGGTATATACGTGGGTATATCTGATGTCTAGATATATATATATATATTCTATAGCTACGTAGATACAAGTTTTTCTTCTTGCTTAATACATTGTTTGATTTAACATGGAATTGTTTACCGTGACGTTTCGTTTTTCATTTTCTTCTTTGTTTCTTCTGCTCTTTCTTCTGTGGATTCTTCGCGTGAGAATTTCTAATTGGGTCAAAAGATTTCTTGTCTATCTCTCTCTATTTTTGTGTTTGTGTGTGTGTCTGTGCCCCACGACGATGCAAGCTGAAATTAATGAAGCATTTGACGTGCCCTACTCCCGATAATCATGCTGAAAGTGATAGGGGAGAATGGATTTAGAATAGATTTAAAGCCTTTCAAGATCGGTGCAAAGAGATAGAACATTTTTCTGTGGACCATAATGAATGTCAGTTGCTAACAAGACGGCCAAAATGGCCAGAAATATACAAGATTATCCTTCTAAATGGCCGGCCAAGTCGTGATTCTAATCGAAAGAAATTCTTGCCCTTCTAGTGGAACATTATTTTGAAACCATTTCTATTGATGATTTTATCAGCCCTGAAACTTTAAATTGAAGTGTGCATAAATTCCAACAAGACTTAAAATGGCAAAAACTACAACAACTTGCCAACAAACTCCCATTCACAATTAGAGTCCTAACAAAATGAGCTATGAGTCGGCTGATGCTGCGCTTTCGAAAACAACAACAACCCATGCCAAGCAAAGTTGCAAGTTGCAGTTGCAGTTTTCTACTTCTCTTGCATTTCTGTGGCATTTTCTCTTGCAAGCTCAACCACCGCTCAAACCACCGCCAGCAGCAACAACATCATCATCAGCAACAACAACAACAACACCAGCATCCTCAGTGCGCATACGCCCCATTGGTCTTTTGGTGTAAGTCATCGACCAGCAGCCAACAGCATTTAATTCTCGGCTTTTACTTTCTCCCAAATGATGCACAAATGAGTCAAGCGAATGGCAAAAGAAATACTTGTAGTTGTTATAAATGTTATTTTTCTTTTTCTTTTGTTTTTTCCAACGAATACTTAGAAGAAGAAAGCCAAACTAAAGACAAAAGTCAAAGTTGCTAATAAGCTGGAAAAACGAAAGATGAAATAAACTGAAACTGAGCAACTTGTTGCACGCTGTTTTCTCTTTATATGCGACTAGCTGTGTGTGTGTGTGTGTGTGTGTGTTTGCAGTTGAATGTACGTCAGCCAACTGTGGAAATTCCGAACTACATATAATCATGACCAACACCAGCATTATCATCATTATGATCATCATTATGATCATCATCATCGACATCGTCAGAAGTAATTTAGGAAAAAATATTTTTTATGCGCTCACTTTGTGCATTTCTCTTTGGGAAAAACAAAAAAATTGTTCATGGTGGCTGCTGCAATTGTTGTTAGTAGAAGCCAAAACAGTTGCTGTTGCAGTTGTTGTTGTTGTTGCTGTTGTTATTGCAGTTGTTGTAATCTCATTGTTAACGAGAAGGTTTATGAACTTTTACAAAAGATTTTCTTTCTTTTTGTTTGCCATGCACTTGGAAGTCCAGCAAAAGCTTTTTATTTTTCGAAAGTGCAACATGGCGTATGGTTAACTTCTGAAACGCAAGTGTGTGTGTGTGTGTGTCCATGTGTGTTTGCATGTGTGTGCGTGTGTGTTTGTCTTGGGTGCAAATATTTAACATTTGATTATTTGCATTTTCTAATTGTTGTTGGTATGATTTAATGGCTTGCCAATGAACCGTTGGCATAAACAATTTAATGTTCAAGAAAAACACTTTTGATTTCGAAAATTATCCAAAGAGGGAGAGAGAAAGAAAGATAGAGAGGGTAAAAGAGCAACAGGTGGAAGTGGTATTCATATATGTATATGTATATATGTGTAGGGGGAATTGAGGCCTATTAATATTCTTATCAAGACTGCTAAGCACTGCCTAACTATATATATACACACACACACACACGCTCACACAGCTAACAACATATAACTTTCACTTTGGGCTGTGAGAAGCAGCAAGCAGCAGCAGCAGCTCTAATGTTAATGTAAATAGCGGTAAGAGCCAAAACACAGTTACATACATACAAACATCTATATATACACACACACATATATATATTCCGCTTACACATACACGCACAGTATTACGTGCCGTAGATACATTCGTTTAGATATTGAAACAAAGTCTCTTGATGAGACTTTGGCGAGGCTTGCAAAAAATAAAAAAAAATTATACAGAAAAAAATGAGAAATAATAATAATAATACAACAAAAAAAAAAAAAACAAATCATTTCCAACTATTGTAGATTTTGAGGTTTTTGTTATTGTTTTATTTTTCAAGATACAAAATCAAATTAAATTGTGGGGCATCTTACATAAAAAAACAAAACTTAACCTTCCTTCCCCACGCGAAGCTCTTTTACTTTTCAGTTATTTGTTGCTAACGCTTTTATTGTTGTTGTTGTTGTAATTGTTGTTATTGTAGCAATTATGCACTTAACAAATTAAAATTTGATGACTTGTATTTTAAAGGAAATTAAATATATATATATAAACGAATGGCTTTCTCTGCAAAAATACTTTAAACATGAGATTAATCTCTGATTGATTGCTCATCATCTTTTAAATCCAAGAGACCTTGAGTCATCAAAATTTAAATCAGAAAAACTATATATATAAATGGTTAGGAAACCGAAATTTCGAAATTCAAATAAAAGATGAATTCAGGAATGCAAAATAAAGGAGATTCCCTTCCATAAATTGCTCAAGTATTCACACAAGTATAAATATTATACTAGTGACATATCTAAGGATGTTTAGTGATGCTAAAACGCTTACTTAAAGTATGGTAAAGGCCAAAAATGGTACTCCAGGCAAATATTTTTCAAGGGCAATATGATAAACTTTGAATAGAATTTGTATTCTAGGCCTGAAGGACAATTTTTTGCCTTTAAGTGGGTGATTTACCACCATTGCACAACCTTAGATATATCACTGGCATAATATTTATATATATTTTCATGATTCCATTCGATTTTTTGTAAAGAAACTGAAGCTCAGTCTCAAACATCGTCAATTTCTGGGTCAGTTCATTTTTCGCCTATTATTCAACTTTTACAATACGAACAAAAAGCACCAAAAACTAAATGAAACACAAAGAAAACCCCCAACAAAAGTAAGGTAAAGTTCGTGTGAGTAGCAATTGAAGCGAACCTAAAGTGAAAGTTCTAATAAAGCAGCAAACCTCGAGCAAAAGAAGCCCAATCAAAATATGCAACCATGCGGGCCACCAACGAAAAAAGAAAGAGGAGAGAAAAAATGAGTGTTGCCAAGAGCTGCTGGCGAGGCTTGATGAAGTGGGGGCGATTCCCGTCACTCCCCTTCTCCCTCAGCTGGATTGGAGGTGCTTACTGTTGCGGTAGTCCAACTTGAAGTGCGAAAAGAAGAGGGCAAACAAAGTAAAGTAAATTAAACATTTCTTTTTGCCATTTCTCGCACACAAAAGACTGATTTTGATTTCGTATTGTGCGGCAATAAACCAAAAAAAAAAGAATACAATCTCATCAATTCAGAGAGAGCAACAGAAACTAGGACTACTTGGATTAATCAAACTATTGTCTTCATTTACTTTCAATCAATGTTAAGGTGTTTCAAGAGCAGGTTTAATTTTTGTTAATTTATTTGGTAATTTAGTTTTAATGGCCAATTTCAATAAGCCATTAGCTAAATAAGCTGGGATGGCTCTTTTGAGAAACCTTTTCAAGCATGATTTATAACCGCCAAATCTTTGCCACTTCTTTCCCTGTCCGCCTTACTCTCTTTCATTTCTTTGGCTTGGCGATTGCATAAAATCATTTTTTTTTTGTTTTTGGCTTAGCAATTTCTATGGTCCAAAACTTCCCTATCCATGGTCTTCTTTTCTTTTTTTTTTTTTGGATCACGTTTGATGGCCAATTAAATGTAAGTGAGTGTTAAGAAAGAGCAGACTGCCAGAGCATTATAAAAGAATTAATAAGTGCTTACATAATGCTTGAAGTACATACTCATACAATACATTTTGCTTGCTTTCTGCATTATTTTTAGTTTTTCATTTTTGGACAAGGAAGCGAATGGGGAATGTAAGAAATACACGCAAACTAACTAGATGAGGTAGAGAGGGATTAGCCAAGTTAGAAAGCAGAAAACTCAAATTTGATGAACGATGGCAACTAATGACTGATGACTAAAGCTGATGTTGATGATGTTGAAGATGTTTATTGATTGTCAACTTATGTTCCCAATTTTCACTCAACAGTGAGATGACATGACATTGGACTTGTTGCCTTTTTTTGGCTGCTGTTGTTGCTGTTGTTGCTGATGCTGCTGCGGCCAACAACAAAGCAATAAAATTGCGTGTAACTTTCCTAACAAGCCCCAGCCAAAAAGACAAGCAACCTTAAGCGAATATTGCATAACTGCCATACCTACACACACACACACACACAGAAATCAAGGGGGGAATAGAAAACCAAAATAACACTAAAGAAATTGATGTATGTGAGTAATATAATTTGTAGCGGTTTATCAGTTAACGGTATTGTTGAGCAACCTCCACTCGAAAAACAACTCCAACACTGCGTATACATTTTGTATAAAACATATAGCAGATATATATACATATATATAGGTAAGTATACTCTCTCGCCAACGCCAACTGCGCCAAAATAAAAACCCGATGAGTCATTCTAGATAATTGCGCATGCCAAAAAAAAGTCCACTTTCAATAATAATAATAATCGTAGTACAACAAATCGTTATGAAACATAAATATCTAAATAAATATTTAATAAAAGCCCAGCTTATTGCGTATACGACATGTGGAACATTATATAGCTCGATTTTCGAGAGAGATCCACACGCATCGAGGGGAGCAGACTGTTGCAATCTGAGGGCTTTCGAGTATTGTTGGTTGGGACATTGAACTCGAAAACCGACCGACTCGTATCTATATACGAATATTCGTATTATGCAATGCGACTAATTATAATGGAAATGGACAAAAGCATTATGAATTCCATATGCAGATGATGGCTGCATGTTGTTCGATCGTCTGGCGAGAATCGCTTGTTGGCAATGAAAAGTGGCTTTCAAAAAAGTGGGTCGCATATTTGCAACAGGACGACCAAACGAGAGGAACTGCAACATGAAAGGAGACAGCATGCAACAACATACAAGACACTGAGAAAACTTGTTGCTGTGATTGGCTTTAGAAGCGAACCGAGATAGAGAAGGAGAGAAGAGACTAAAGAAAGAAAAGAAACAAAAAATAAAGACGAAGCAACAACTTTCACCTATTAATATTCGTGTCGTACAAGCAGCAAAACTGAGACTGAGGCAGAGCAGCGGATACAACAACAACAACAAAGACGACGACAACAACTTCGTTTGCTGCTGCTGCTGCTGCTGACGACGACGACAACAATGTCGAGTGTTTTGTAGAAGCAAAAGAAGAAACAACAAATGTAACCTGGAACCATAGTGCCAGTCGCTAGCGATGCTCAACAAAAGCAACATCAAGCCATGATCAAAGAGGGTAAAATTCCATTTGTAACTGGCCTAAAAGGCTATTCAATTAAAGCTAAAAAGTCTATCCAACAGTTAACTATGAAATTTACTTCAAAAAATTAGTAGTCATTTAGTATTTAATTTTAAGAAAATATTTTTTATACTCAATTTATATGTCTATTCAACTTACAACAATATCTCGTCGAGTATTGACAATTTGCATTGACAGTGGGTGCCATTATCTCGTTGGCAGCCATATCCAATGTGAGTTCTGATATCCTTGGTATATCCTTGTAATATGTTATGTGTTATCCGAATGATTTGTATTTATTTATGAAATAATTTAGAGTTTTTTTCTCACTTTCTGGTAGCTTTGATTTCTAGTTATTTGTCTGATTTCTTGATATTCATTATATACTCTCTTATTTTCGAGAGGTGGGGTGGGTATTTATAATTCAAGTGGGCTCACGTTAAAAACACTTTCACTTTCCACACTTTTTGACATGCAGAGAAGAACACTAAATCAGATTCAGTTCATGGAATTTATTTTATTTGATATATGTTGATAAGATGTTTGATTATAGTTATAGAAATTAGAGGTGGGTTGATTCGAGTGGGACGACAAGCGACTTGGGCGAGAGGAGGAGAAAGGAGCAATTCAATATATTAGAATTCAAATCGCGTTCAAGTCCAGAGAAGTCAACATTTTGATGGATTGAATTGGTTTTGTAATCAATAGCAGGAGCCTATGGATATCATAAGCAAAATCATTTTGTCAATTTTTCGTTTGCTTTTTTCTTGGTTACACTTTTTAGGCACTTTTTTTGTTAGTTTTAGTTTAGATTTTACCAATGCCTGAATAATGGATTGGCTTTCTATGAAAGTTGCGTGTGGTTGGTTCCGAGTGTTTTAGTGTTTGTGTTGTTGTTGTTGCTGCTGCTGGTGGTGGTGCGGCTGGATTGGAGTTTACTTTGGCGATTCTTGCGCGCCGACCGTTTGAACGTAACGTCTGCCTCGGACCACTGTAGACGTCTGTGCGGCAGCTCAGTAAGAAATTTCAGACCAATCCATTTTGTTTTGCGGCGACGCTTTCGCTTACCACACATACAGACTTAAACACTCTCCAACACACACACACACACACAGTGATAGAAACTGAGACAGAGTTACAACAAGCCAAGGTGGAAGCTCTGCCTCGGCTTAGTCAGTTGATGTTGTAGTTCTGCTCAATGTTTTGTGCTTTTACTTCTTTCTTTCTCTCTCCATTGCTATCACCATTTCTACACTTACACACACACACACACACACACACATACACCAGCTCGCTCTCAGTTCGAGTTTGGTTCTTCGTTGAAGTCTTTTGTTTTGGTTCGTCGTTTGTTTGCCATGTGCTCAAGAGCCTGACTCTGGGTCTGAATTTTTTTTTGGGTGTGTATGTGTGTGAGTGCGCGTGTGTGTGTGTGTGCTTGAGAGTTTCGCCTTTGGGAGCTCTGCTTAATTATTTTACAGTTTCAATTCCAAGACGTTCCCAAACAACTTGACTTTTATAACTTTTAAACTTTCATCGCTGTCGCTTCCAAGTTTTCTTCTAAGCACATTTCGTTTCATCATTTTCTGCTTCTTCTTCTTTTCCTACTCTTTGCCTGCAAAATTACAACTTTCATCTATTTTTGTCAAGATTTTTGTTGTTGCTTTTTTGTTAATTATATAATTTAAACTTTTGTTGTTGGTGTTTTGGAGTTTGGGATATTTTTTCGTCGCATTTCTTGCCTTTGTTTAGCTGTAATTTTGTTTCAGTTTTTACTTTTCTTTTTGCATAAACCGCACGGCTAATTACGCACAAGGAGAGTGAAACTCAATTAGATTCTTAATTATACTTTAATGGCCTACCCAGGCCAAACCAGACAGTAAAATTATCTGCAAGTAAGCATCTTGAATGCAGTATCTAAAATGCAGACGATTGCAATTTGGAAATCTTTTGCTGTTCATTCAGCGTTGCAAGCTCTGCCTTTGGGCAGGCTCCATTTGAAGTGCATACACACACACACACACACATACATACACAGATGTATAGAAAGATAAATAAATATATATATGTACGTACATATGTTTGTATGTATATACTTAGTTTATGTATCTTTCCTTGGCACTCTGGCACTTACAGTTGTTTCTTTTGTGTTACTCTCGTTGTTGTTGTAGAAAACTTTCTAATGTAGAAGCCGTACACAATTTCCCTCCCGCTCAATTCAATTGCTCAGAGCCAAAGCAGACAACAGTAGGCCTATGTCTTGAAGTCTTCTGTAAGCTCTTTAGCCAAGCTCCGAGTTATAGCTGATATCCACAATCTGTTCTGTTCGTATGATGTTGGATGCATTTTCTATTTTTATTTTATTCAATGTGTAGGCATCAGACAAAAAATTAGTATTGCTTTCTCATTGAAAAACTTGAATTTACATGCTAATGGAAAACGGAATATTTTTTTTGATGAAATGCAAACGAAATCAAATGATGCCAAATGATATGAATTTGAACAATACCAACTAATATATGTTTAATTGGTCAGCCGGTTGGTTATATAAATCCCGAAAGCAGAAGAGACCCATCAGCAGAACCCGTCCAGCAAATCTCTCACTTGAAAGAAAGAAAAAGATCATTTTGACTGGCCAAAGGCAAATGATTAATGCAGCCAAAAAAAAACGAGACCCAAAAAACTGTATTTTCACTTTTTAATAATTAACATATTATTAACCAAAGAAAGAGTAACGATGATGCTAAGAGGCACCTATAAAGAAAGAAAGAAAGAAGATAAATCTGTGCCAATGCTACATACAATCAACCAACCAACCAGCCAGCCAGCACAAACACAAAAAAGAATAAGCCATGAAAGTTGTAAAAATCAAACAGAGTGAGATTTTTTTTTAAAGAGATTTCATCAAGTCTCGTAAAGAACGTTCGGCCCACGTTGCTAGTGGTCGGTCGGTTGGTCGCATGACTAACATCCAGCCGTGAACAGAGAGGGCAAGAATTAAGCCAAAAAAAGAATTTTAAGTGAAATGAGTTTGAAAAGTTTTTCCTGAAAACGGCCTGGTCGGTCCGCACTGACCCAATTACCCATTTAAGCTCGGGCGAAAAATATTACCAAAAAGAACGCCAAGAAGATGATGATGATGATGATGGAATGGAATGGAATGGCTGACGGAGAGTGGAGATGATCAGGATGGGATTGTCAAGGGGGTTGGGGGACGGACGGAGGGGAAACACAGATCTCGTACAACAAGACGAGTAACAGTTATGTGACGGTCAGACAATCGAAAGTTTATGTCATGCTGCCAGCAGCGACGCTACGGTAATGCTGTTGCACACACACACACACATACACAAATATGAGACACAAATCCGACAGGCATGGCGAGGCAGCTGCTGCTGGCCAATTCTTTTGAGTAATGAACAAAACTGGGGGAAAGGGATTGAGGGACTTTTGGTTGGGAGTCGAGCAAATCAAAAGAATCTGAAAGTAAATGATACCGATACGAGATAGTTGTGCGATCGGCATGAATGTTTCACTCCCAGAAACAGACGAAATCATTTTCGAAAGTCATGCCACGAAATTGTTCTCATATCTTTCTTTCATAGGCCTAACAGTCCCCACCCTCCCTCCCTCCCTCCAGCCACCGTCCTGCCATAAGCAGTTCCAGCTCCAGCCAGCATGAACAATTGAGAGCAGTAAAGCCGCAAGAAAAGAAAAAGTAACTTCACACCAACACAGACACACCAAACACTCACACACACACACAGTGACCAACGTCCAGCGCAAATCGAAAAGATACACGAAAATAAAAAAAAAAGAAACAGAAAATAAAATAATAAAATCGAAACATGAAACATTCTGATTGTATGAGGATTGGAAGTAGGTCAAGCAGCGACGTCGATGCCAGCAACGACGCCAACGCGCTCTTGGACTTGGTTTTTTTTGGCTGTGGGTCTCGGTCTCGGTCTCTGTTAGTCTGCCTTCCGCAATGTGAAACCACACACACTCACAGAGACAGAGAGAGACACACACACCAAAGCAAGTTAAGACGGAATACTTAAGCATCTACTTCAGTCCACTTGCACTTTCTTTTTCAAGCTCTGCTGCTCACACTCATTCTACTTCTGCTGCTCCCCAGTTCCGAGGCGCACCAAGTTCGGGTCTTAAGTCTTTCGTTTGCCTCTGCTTCTGTGCGATAGGGGGCTCAGCTCAGCTCAGCTCAGCTCAGCTCAGCGCTTGGCTTTCGCTTTGCGTGCTGGGAACGTGTTCTGTTCGACGTCCGTTTACTGTCCGCACTTAAATTGCATGAAATAATTTATTTAATTTCTATTTACATGTATGTATATACACATATGTATGTATGTATATACATGTATTTATTTACCCTTGTTTACTTTTACCCAATTTAATGTCGCATATGCAATACACACACACACACACACACACACACACACAATAAGTGCTTTTACACCCATGAATCAATATTTCATTAGTTTTTATAATTCAACGCATAGTTTCGTATCTTGTGTGTAACTTTGATCATTTTTAGTATGCATTCGAAATGAAAATAAAGAGCACACTGAAAGAAAATTTATAAACGGTAAGGAATTGAAAAAGTTATTGGAATCGAAATGATAAACATAGGCAGAGCCATATATCAGAATTAGCATCAGCTTCAGAACGCTAAATGAAGAAATTCTGATTACTAAAGAGCTGATTCAAAGTTGATTCCTGGGCAAAATGGGAATAAATTGAGAAAACTTTAATTCTTAACTTTGCGAATCTGGAAATTTGCTCAATTTTAACCGATTTTCTAATGTAATATCTATTAATGCTTTTAAATTAAAATGTTTGTTCTGCCTATTATTAAGTTATCGTTCCAACCGAGGCTAAAAATGTAAAAATATTTCAATAAACCTTGATTTCATGAAGTCCCGATTTAGTATGTTTTTAAGTATTTTAGTTAGAATTATGTCTTTCAATCTGCATTAAAATCTCAAGATCATGGTTTTTGTAAAAAATCATATTAAAATTGTGTAAATTTTCCAAATATCTAAGATTTTAATTTCATTTTAAAATAAATTGCGATAAGTTGCAATTAATTAAGATAAAGCTTTTTGAAATCAGCTAGAAGTATAAAAGTAAATGTCTGAAACAATAGATAATTAAACCAAAATTTGTGTTTAAAAAAACTTTTATTTTTTGCTTATGTTTTTTGACCGATTTTCATTCATGTTCACATTGGAAAGTGATCTTCTTCTAACTTATATCTAGGGTGTTAAACAAATCTATATCAACAAACCCTATAAGAACCAATATTAAAAATATGATATAAAAATCTCTTTTTATGTTTCAAAAAGCGGCTTCTGGGACTGCATAATGCATAATTTAGTGGGAAGATTTGACTGCGAATGCAAATTGTGAGGAGACTATTTATCGTTTATGGTTATCAATTTTCATGCACTTGTGGCAAAGTCTTTTAAAGGCGAATTCAAGTTATACTTAAAATTTAATTGACAGAGATCTGTCAGGTTTAATATACATTTACACTATGAATATATTCGAGTCTCATATACGATTATTATTTTTGGACTAAAAGTGTGCTACAAATATTATTTTCTAAAGTCAATTTTCGCTCCACCAAGTAGGCAAGTTATTTCAGTTACTGCCGAACTGAAAGCCAAAAAATATGCAACTCAAAATTGAATTAAAATGCGACGAGGGCTGTTAATCTAATTTTGAATTTTCTTTGAAAAGAAAATAATCAATTCTTTTTAAATCCTTTCTATATTCAATCCTTTTTAGTTTGAAATTTCCATAGCTCAGACAAAAGTGTCTGTTTATTGCCTTCGGAAAAGTCAAAAAATAAATGAAATTGAGAAATTTGTAAGCAAATTCAAGACTATTTAAACCTTTTAGGGGACAATGAATGTTCCAACATCTATTTTTGTAGCTCTAATTTCCCTATAATCAAAATAAAGTGTACATATTTTTGAGTTTTAATCGATTGGGAATTGTTTTCTAAGGTAAAACATTTCATTTTATAACTACTAAATCTATGCTGAGATTTCACACGAGTATTGTACATACGAATATATTTTTTGTGACTGATAAATATTACAAATATTTATGGAGAAACTTTACTTAAGGAAACAGTCAGTGTAGCACTAGCAGGAGTTGCACTAGTAATAACGAACCCCACCAACTCCAACTCCACCTCGACACGTTGGAGTTGGCTCCACCACGCAGGTTGCTATAGTTGTCGATAATGTGTATCTTCCAGCCCATATTGCCGTGGGTAAATGAATTATAGTAGACCGTATCCGGCCATGTTATATTGGGAGTAATGTCGAGCAACGCGGGCGCCTCGTCACTGCACTCGGTCACCAGAGACCGGTTAAATTTCTTGAAGGTAGGAAAATGGTCATCCAGCCGACGATCATAGTTGGATGGATAGCGGGATATGCAGAGAGGACCAGCTGCCGCTGCCTTGGGACGTCCTCGGCGCGTGAACTCCACACCAGCCAGCACTCGAATCTCACTCTGCTTGGCATCCGAGAGACGATCGTAGCCGCCTTGGGGATCATCCGTAATGACCAATGGATGATAGTACTCCGGCGAATGCGGATTATTGCCGCCACGCACCCTAAAAGTGTAGGTGAGGCCACGCTTTAAGTACAGTTCTGGTATCATATAGCCATTGATATACCAGGCTAAGCCACTGGACACGTGACCCGTCAAACCCTGATAGCCGCGCAGACCACCGGAAGGTCCTAGGTATGCATTGAAAGTTCGCACAGTTCTGCCAGAAAATAAAATAAAAATAGCTTAGACAAGATCTTTAAAGCACATTGAAATTTTCTTACGGATCTGAGATTCGAGTCCTTTCCCATAGTTGCACTGGGGCCTCCATTCGTTTGGTGAAACTGAAACAATCATTGACCGGCTCCGTGGTATTAAAATCAATGACTATATCACTTTTTGGATAATAAGTGTGGAAGGCAGGCTCATTGTTTGAGTCGAGTTGTCCAAATGCCCAGACAACATAGTTGCTGCGATCCAGAAAGATCTCTTTGTCACCATCATCAGCTATGGGAATTAAAGTACTTGTAAGTAAAGAATTTTAGCTTTTAGATTAATAAAACTCACACGACTTGAGGGTGCGCCTGAAACTGATTGTATTGATGCCATCCTTACGGCTGTAGGTATTCAATTGGAAACTATCGAGTCCTCCAACAACATCATCACGACACACGCCCTTATTTTGACCCAACACCTGTACACAAGGTGCCAACGAGGTGATGTTATAGTCCACCGTATAGCCCCTGATGTCGTCTATATAGGCGACCACAACATCTGCGCCAATCATTTGGCTGGAAACATCGGATCCCGAAATGCCAAAGGACATGTAATCTGTCTTGGCCACCTGTCCCGACAGTTGGAATGTGATTTGTGGACCAAACACTTCCCACGAAACTTGCATATCCTTGTGCAATTGCCGACAATTGGGCAGAGAGAACTCATAGGGAGTTACCTTCACCAACGAGGGTGGAACATTCAGGCCATCCGAGATGAGCACATGTCCATAGTTCTCATTGTCAGCCACATCGTACACACTTATCCAATCGATATCAAAGATGGTCTTATCGCCAGGCAGTTCCAATTCGATGGTCTCCTTGTTGTACCTTCGAATGGGATCCAGACTAAAAAAGAACAATCAATCAATAAACAAATAGTTTCGTTTAGATATTCCCTCCAACTCCAACTCACTATCCGCGTTCATCAGGCATTTTGCTGCCACGACTCGATGGCTGTGCTCCCACGCCGGTCCAAAAGAATGTCCTTTTGCCTAGACCATCGTAAGTGAAATCCTTTATCCTTATAGTCTTGGAATCCAGAATCTCAATACTGCTGCTGCTCACATTGTGACTGCGCTTGGAGAAGGTGCCACCCGACTGGGCGATGGGAGGTTCAAACTCCTCGGGTATATAGACATCGCCAAAATTGTTTTGATTATTCAGATCGTAGATGGCCAACCACTTGATTTCGGTCATCTTTTTGCGATCGGGCAGGGTCAATGTAAAGTCTTTGTTATGATAACGATCCAAGATGTTGGTTCTGAAAGAAAAACAAAACAAAGTCAGTTGGCCTCAAAGGATACCGTTATTTCTAGTTTCACTCACTTGCCATGCTCATCGGGTACTATAAATCCCTGTGGACCCGGTCGATTACTTGCTCCTGCCCAGAAGAAGGTATCAGCTCCATTGCCATCGTAATTAAAGCCCACAATCAGAAAAGTGTACTCATTCACGGCGTAGACATCGCCCGAGACCTGGTGATGATATGAGTTGAGCTTGCCCAGATACTTTCCCTGATATGGACCATCTTCTTCTTCATCGCCTTCGGCAACTGCAAACAGAAACGGAAAATCCCTTAAAATGAATGGCAAACTTGTTTCTCTTTTAGAGTCTGACTCATAGCCCAATTGATTTAAACTGATTTACGATGTGGTGGCGCCCCCTGGCAGTCAAAGCCAGACTCCCAGCTCCCAGCTGGGACAGAAAGAGAGAGAGCGAGAGAAAGACATGGCTTAGACTTAGACCAGTTTCGCTAGTTAAACACAAAAATTCGTTTTCGTTTTCGCTCAAACGGAACGTTTCCAATTTCTCTTTCTTTCTTGTTGTGTATTTCTTTTTTTTTGCAATAAAATGGCAAAATCTATTAGTAAAAGCTTACATGCTCTAGGTAGGGCCAGATAAACCAGGAAAACCGTTAACAGACAAAGAACTTTGCCAACTCGCAAGCCTTGATATCGTTTACGATTTCTCAATGTCATTTTCAGTTGCATTCGATTGCCTCTCTCTCCCACACTTCCGCCACGTACTTGAATATTTTACTTTTGAATATTTTTTCTTAACACACAATATTTTCTTTGTTATTTTTCAGTTTCAGTTTAATTCACTCGTATAATAAGCGAAGCATTTCAGCCAAGTCTATCTATATGAAAGTGTTTTCTTCTTCAATGCAGTGGGGAAATTCTGCAAATTTGGTAATATGTTTTTGTTGTTGTTTCTTTTTTTGGGGGGTTTATCTTAAGGCCGTTTCGTCACTCGCGTGCGTTTTTTTCAAAAGGGGGGGCTATTGTTGTTGGACCCAGTAAGACCAAAAACAGGTTTAAGACGCAGTCGGCGCAGTGGTTCCGGCGTTTTTTGCCATTGCGTTCACGTCACGCACACACACAGACAACGCAAGAGACAACTCGAATCCGATCCGTGCAGCTTTGCTGCTCAAATGAAACTGAGGCTCAAGACAGCTTGGCCACCAAATCGGGCTCAATTTCTTTGCAGAGACCCAAACAGAGCTCCACTCTCTTTGGTTCTCTTTTTCTCTCCTCTCTCTCTCTGTTGCTTCGTCATCATGCATGCGCATGCGTGCCTTCTATGTCTATACGCTAAACTTGGCATAGAGCTTACTATATTCAATTTTTAACGGTACATTTTGTAGCCAATTGAAATCCACAGTGAATAAATAATGACTTCATTCAGCAAAATATTGTTAAAAGGTTTGCAAGTTGAAACTTTTCAGTTTTTTTAAATGCAATAGAGTCAAAGTTTCTCTTTAAAATGTTCTTTAAGGATATAATTCAGTTCAACCTTGCCAATTTTTTCAAATCCTTGTTATCTACATTTTGTGTTTTCATAAATTTCAAAATAAAAAAAAACTTTAACTGAAAATCAAAACAAGGACAACATTTGTATATTATATTATTCACATGCAGTAATTATCAAAAAAAGAGACAAAACCCATTTTTTTTTTATTTTTTCATTCAATTATTGTTGCTTGCAAAACTAAATTTTATTATTTTTTGTTTTTTTTTCGTATTCTTAAGTTTGCGTTTTGTTTCATTTATTTTGAATTTGTATCATTTTATAATTATAGCAATTCAATTAATATTTGTTTTTAAAACTAATCAATTGCATTTTCTTATATTTTTTTTAATTTATTTTCTTTCTTACTTTTTTTGACTGCAGTTTCGTTTTTTGACTTTCTTTTATGACGTTGACTCTCTTCCCGTCTGGGATTTTATTTCATTTTATGAATGAGTTTTGAAGTTTTGTGATCTTATTTACAAAAATTCCGTACAATAAAGTCGGAGAGCCGACAAATATATAGATATCCTGTACCACAAATATATGCATTCAGCAGATTTAAAAGAAATTTGGTCGTCAGCTGTAAATAAGCTTGGAAACCATTTGTTTAAATTATTGTAAGTTGCTCTAAAATAGATTGTGATTGTATATAAACAGAAAGACGGAAAGTACATTATAGATTATTGATCGTATTATATGGATATATATGTGGTACAAGGCATCGAAAAGGCTTTTTTAAAGAACTATGTAATGTTTGCTTTATATGTATGTCTGTGTTTGTGTATATGTATATATGTATGCATGAATGGGATAAAAATGTGCGTTGCTATTAAGAAAGATCCGATTCTAGTTACTGTTATTTAGGCATCATATTAAGGTTTCTGTGTCTGAAACAATAAATGTACAATGTTGTAAAAAATAGAATATTTACTTAAATTTTTTTAAACGAATTCTCTCACGACTTTTTCCGTTTTTTCTTTTATTATAAACAATTCATCTTTATCATTATTATCATCATCATCTTTATCTTCGTACGGCTTACACTATATACTATAACTGCGATTTATCCTTCATATTCATTTTATTTTTCTGCTCATTTTATATTGATGTGATTTGCCTGTCTGTGTGTGTGTGTGTGTGTGTGTTGTGTGTGTGTGTATAACTAGTTCATTGAAAATAGATATTATTTCATACAAATACACTATTCATTTTCATAAGAAGCACATTATTTTCTTACATCTCTTTTTGTTTATCATATTACTTATGCGTTTACATTTCATTTCTAGTTTGTTGTTTCTTCTTCAATATTTTTGAACTTGCTGCCTTTTAAATTTTGAAAATTTCTGTTAACTAGACACTAGAAATAACATGGAAAATCAAATAAAATGGAAAACAGAAAATAGCACAAGGAGCATTGAAACGAAAGAAACCAACAAAAAAAAAAGTTAAGTAAATGTTTATATATTGGTAATATGATTGATTTTCGATGAAATTATTATTGAATGGTCTTGGACGCACGCACACAAAAATGTCAAAGGGTAAACTAAAAATAGCAATACTTAGCTTAAATTTAGAGTATAAAAATAGTTGGTTGGTTTTTTGTTTTGTTTTCTTTTTTTAGTTAAGATATTAAATTAAACGAATTAAGAACACTAAATAGATAATCGATTTTTGTTGAACTCTTATCGATTTTTGTTTAACTTAAACTGATATTTATAGATATATATATATATACTTTTTTTTTTTTTCTTCCATTTTACATATGATGTTGATAATGCGTTTAAATTTTGTTAAATGTTTTATTTTTAAAGATTCTTAATGAATTAAAAGGATTTAAAATGAGCATTTATAATTGTTTTTTTTGTTTGTTTTTCTTTTTTGTTTCTCATGAGCGGCATTATCGTTTTGTTTATGTTTAATAGTCGTTGATGAGATTTAATAAAATTATATATTTGAATAGATGATTTGCATAAGGTAAGAGCTAGAGATGTTTCAATTGTTATTCTCGTTTATAACAGCATGGAATGAACTTTCATCGAACTTTAAGCGATAAAACAATCGTACAGAATGAGAAGAGAACAATTAAAAAAAAAATTGAAGAAAAAATAAACAGAAAACAAAGGCTCAAATCTGTGTTTCAGTTATGTGTGTGTGTTTTGGGTTTTAACCCTATCTATCTGAGTTTCATTTCCCTCCTTTTAGGTTTTTTAATTTTCCGTTTTAAACTTTAAACTTAACAAGCAAACAAAAACCAACATGGCTGGTAGAAATATTACAATATGCATTTTATGTTTTTCTTTTTTTGTTTAAATAATATGTTTTTTTGTTTTGTTTTTGTTTTTCGTTTTTATTACAAATACTTCGGCGCAGGCGCTTGAATTATACAAAAAAGTGATCGGAAATCGATTTAGTAATTATTAAATTGCTCTAAATCAAATTTTCGCTTTACTATTTATAAATGTTATGTATAAAAGTTGTTTTTTTTTTCTTCTTTTTTGTTTATCTTTGTTTTTGTTTCCTTTTTGTTTTGTGGGTTCTAGTTTTTTCTCTTAATTTGTTTTCTCATTATTTAGGTTTCCTTCTGGTTTTCCCCAACTTACTTCACGTAGTAAGGAAAAATGTTACAAAGCTTTTGCTATGGCATTTGTTTAAAGTATTCTTATTTTTTTTAGTGGAGAAGGCGATGTGAAGGGGGACGGGATATGGAAGGAAGGACAAATGGAAGAATAGAAGGTGTATAACAAGGCTGCAAAAAGGCGGGGAGGCAGGAGGAGGAAGATGCGTGATTGATTGACTGAGGTAAGTGAGCGTTATGCAAACAATTTTAGTGAAATTTGAAACTGAATTTAATTAACATTAGAATGATGAGCCCGTAACAACTTCTATGCCTTCTTCTTCTTCTGTGTTGCTTTAGTGTGGGGGGTGTTGGCTAAAATTTATCCTGAAATATAAACAGATTATTGGTAGCCGCCACAGCAATGATATTCTCCTCCGGATGCCAAGCGGTGTGTAGAATTTTCTTATTAAAGTCGAGGCAATCAACACTGATCTCGTCCTTCTTCCGTTTGCCGCCAGTGCAAACTTTTCGTGGCTTTAGCACCGTCTTAGGCTTAATAATGTCCCTGGAGGCCTCCAAGGTGACATCCTTTTTCGAGTTGCGATCAAAGACCCGGAAAAAGTTATTATAGCTGCCAGTCATAATTGAGCTGTCCTTGCCATTCCAACAGCACTCAAACTTATCGAAGATGCAGTCATTTTCATATAAGGAGCACAATTTGGCGCGCAGATATTCATGAACCTTGTGGATTATTTGAAAAGATATTAGAAAACAAAGTCTCTAAGAAGTGGGACAAGGGTGGTCGGTCTACCTACCGGATAGGTCTCAATGGGCTTGGCCTCCATGTGCAAGTCCCAGACCTTGATACTCAGGTAATCTCTGGAGATCATATAGCGACCCGAATTGCTTAATTTCACATCACTTATAGAGCTGATTATCTCACTGAAGAAGCTGCGATTCGTTGGATTCTCTGGCTCCTCGAATTGCTTACTGTGCCGATCGCATAACGCCGCCGATCGCATATCACATAGTCTGATTGTGCCCTTTGAGCTGGAGTACACAAACACATTGCATTCGGTCGGATGGAATTCCGCTGCCGTTATAACCTCAGTCAGCTCCTCCATGTTAGTGGGCTTAATGTCCACAATATTGTAACTCTGATCTACCACCTCCAGATGCCAGAGATTGATGCGCAAGTCATCGGCGGAGAGGAAGGTCTCTTGGTCCGAATTAACGCTAATTGAATTGATGTGATAGGTGTGTGCATTGGCAAAGGTACGGCGTGGCGAGGCCTCCACCATAAGGGGTACTTGCTTCACAGAAGGAACTCGTAAGGCAGTTACATTTTGTGGATCCCGTATCAGACCGTTTTCCTCTTTCGTATTATAGCCCTCGAACGACTTGTCGCGCTCACTGACCTTCCACAATTTTACGGTTTTATCGTTGGTGGATAGCAGAAAGTGTACGGGATTTTTTTGTTGTAGCCATCGTATTTTATTGATTTTCTCCTCAATTTCCAGCGACTTGAGATAATCGAATTCGGGTTCATGCGATTGGAATGTCGAATAGACATTGTATTCACCACGTCGCGGATTGGCGGCTTTTGAGGCGGGATCACGCTGAAAGATTACGAAGAGAAATATTAGTAAATTCCATCATATAATAAGCAGATCGATAGATCTATAGCTTACCTGGAAGATAACGACACGACCACCTTTATCGCCTGTCGCCAGTAGTTCGCCATCATGATTGAACTCCACACAGGATATGATATCCGCATCAGTGACATCATCGTCTAAGGCGCCTTTAATCTGTGAGAAGCACCACGATGCCTCTCCATTACCTGTGAAATAAGAGACAGAAAGAGACAAAACATGGGTTAGACAAGTATCCATCCAGGAGATAAGTACAACTATTGACACTTTGGGATTGCCTTCATCTTCATATAGACTTCGAAATGCCAAAGCCTGAACTTGTTACACATAATCAATAGGAGACGACTGACCAAACAACGACGTCATCATCATCTTCATTGTCGTCCTCGTCGTCGTTGTCCTGCCTTGTCCTGCTTTAATATTCACTAATGACGCCATGTCAGATTGGCTTCAAGGTTTCCTCTTTTTTTTTTACTTTTGCCATTCCTTTTTGTTTGTTTGTTTTTTTTTTTTTGCGACTTTTTGCCAGCCACTTTTCCCAATTGCCGCACGTTGTGCAAACGATGACGTTGGCCACAAAAGAACATCCATTTCGTAAATGTCTTTCGCTCTCTCTCTCTCTATGATGGTCTCTATTCTGCTACAGTGGCAACCATTTGTATTCCACCCACTTATGGGAGCACCTTCAAAAGGAAGCCACATAGTGTCTATGAATCTGGAGCAACAAATACTAATCAAAAATACAATAATTATGTAAATATTTTCAATCAGAATTGCAAGTGTCCAATGTGTGCCAATGTCCTTGGATCTTAGCCCCATTGAAATCAGTTAATATGTTTATACATGGAGCTTATTATGATAAATTGAATTCATTTCAATTGAAAGTTTTGATAAAGAGTAACGCAAAGTCGACGCCCCCAATTGAAGAGAATGCCATATTCAACTTTTCATATGAGAGAAGAAGAGAATTCCATATTCAACTTTTCATATGAGCCATCGGTTTCTTTTTGGCTCGCTCTGTCTCTGATATGTCTGTCCCTACTGCTATGTGCTTCCTTTTTTGTCCTTTTTTCTTTCAACAACATTCCGAAATAGTCATTTGAATGTGTATGTGTGTGTGTGGGGGGGCGTGGCAGAAGCCCTTGCAGCCAAGCGGCAGCCCCCATGTGGTCTGACCTCATTGGCGACGTCATGATGTGATTGACGAGCCAAAGCATTTGTTTTATTTGCCATCTCCGTTCATATATAAAAGTATAATAGGATCAAATCTTTTGCACCCGTGTGCCTCTTTCTTTCTTTTTTTTTGTCTATTTTTGATGGCACCCCCGCCCCTATTGTACAGTTTTAGAGTCATTGAACTCGCAATGCGAGACAAAAAACGAAAGTGCAAAGCAATTAAGAGAGGAGACCACAAAAAGGAGTCAATGCAAAGCCCAAATACCAGCCAACCGGGTCAAGGCAGACATACATAAATCCATTTACAGCTAAAATACCTAAAACTAGTTTCTAGCTGATATATAATTACAATCTAAATGCTGCTTCTGTGTATCACCGTGGTCGACAACTAAAAACTAGACAAAAACAGATCTCTCTTTTCTAAAATTCTCTCGCTTGTTTATCGTATTAGGCAGATAAGTAGAATTTCATGAGCCAAACGGAGCGAGCGACCAACAAAAATGGAGCAATAATGAAATTCAAATATTGACACAATTATTTAACACAACCACGCGATGTCGCTGCAAAACGGCACCCACCTAACTAGCATTACTTCACCCACCCAACCACCCACCCAGCACCCATCTCTCGTCGTAACCCTTCCTCCAATCTTCATTCACCTCGAACCGTAACACAAATTCAAACTAAGGACGGCCAGGCCGACCTAGAGAGAGTATGGCGGACACGCTCGACTGACTGACTGATTGACGACGACCTACCTACTACTGCTCCATGCTAGAAA
The DNA here is from genome assembly GCF_018902025.1 of Drosophila willistoni. Classification (NCBI taxonomy): domain Eukaryota; kingdom Metazoa; phylum Arthropoda; class Insecta; order Diptera; family Drosophilidae; genus Drosophila; species Drosophila willistoni. Next base: position 27,020,664 of record NC_061086.1, on the reverse strand, counting down.
TTCTTTTGGATGAATGGCATAAAACATATTAATGATAAGCCTAAGAATTCGATAGCCTCATTAACAATTTCAATTGCGCCAAAGAAAAAACTCACCAAGTAAAACAAGAATGAAAGTGGAAGAAAACAAAAGCGAATATTACGAGTGGCAACATAAAACTTCTAGATTAGGAGATATCTTTTTTTTTTTCTTTTTTTCTTTTTGCTTTTCATTCGACTATGTAATAAGTCTAAAATTAAATTTAAACAATAAACAAAAGCTTCATGTTGCCGGCACATGAAGTCAGCATGTCTCTGAAGACTGAATAAGTTTAAATAAATAAAAGCAAAAAAGAGAAAGAGCCGTTTGCTGTGATTTTGAATAGATTTTATAAGGATAGAATAAAATTCCAATTTCTATGTATTTGGGAGTAAATTTTGAAAGGGTATAGAAAAGATTGCCAACACACTGGGCACAAAACGTTTCCGAACATGCATTGTAAAAACCCATTCAAACTTAACCCAACTCCTCCTCCACCTCCAAAACTTTGTTACCGAATTGTGCCCTTCTTTGAGATACATTATTTAAAAGTAACAACACAAATATCTTAAAACAATACACACACACACACACACAAACATACATACATTGGGTATATAAAATTGACAAATATTTTTGCATACATCACACATGCAAGTTGTCACATTGTCGAGACCAAAGGCCACTGAAGGAGGCAGCTAAAGTGGAGGAGGGCCAATGGACAGATCGACGGACAGTCGGACAGACGACCGTGCATTGCCATTGGCACGTTGCGGCAAACGGCTAACTTTAACTCAATTTACACACGATCAGCCAGACTAGCGATATGTACACCAGATATATATTTGTATATATGTACATACATACATATGTACATACCTTACTCTCGTGCTCGTATCTTGAAGCAACTATCTATTGACCGTTCTTATTTGTATGCCAGTAATTTTCATGTATGTGTGCAATTGTTTATTATTTAATTATAGTTGGGCACTTTTCCCAGGGATGCAAAAATCATTTCTATGGATATTCCGTAACATTTTTTCGGAATTAGAGTTGCTACAACTAAAAAAGGACTGAAAATCCAGCCTAAAGTGACTCAAACCTATCCCAATTTGCCTTGGGTTAGTCAGGACATGGACGGAGTTAAAAAATATTTTTTGGGGGGTAAGATTAAGATTATTTGAGAGATTGATTTAGATGTCAGTGTCCGCCATTTTCTTATTCAAAATTTTAATTCGAAAGTACCATTACTTTAAAGATAACACCAAATAGATAACAGTCCTTACAGCCCCCACTCTAAAGTTCCTATTTCATTTCTAAACCTACTCCTCCCCTAGGCGATTGATCCTCAGGAAGACCCTGCCAATATGTTTCGGTAACGAATTAAAAGTTGAACGGATTTTCGATACGATTATGGTAATCTAATTATTTCTAGCAGTTAAACAACAAAACCAAATCAAAAAATGGTTTGTTTACTATTGAAAAAAAAAAAAAGGGAAACCAAAAAAAAAAGTTTGGAATCGGAAATCCTTGGAGTTGGCAGGTCCAACAAAAATTTCACTTACCGGCCATGACAGTTGAACAGTTTGCGTTGAGACTCTCAGAGGCAGAGGCAGAGGCAGCAGCAGAAACAACAACAACAAAACAACAGTAGGAGCGAGCAGCGAGAGCAGCAGAAACAAAGCTTTGCGGTTTAAGTAGAGTTGTTGTCGTTGTATTTGCTGTGGAGGAGTTAAGCGCGCTCTTTGTGATTTTTTTTTATTTTTTGATTTCTTTCAAATTGAAGTTAAGTTCAGCTTTACTTTTGTTTTATTTCTTTTTTTTTTGTTTGCTATTATTTTTCTTTAACTTTTGTGTTTTATTGTTGTTGGGCTGTCGCCGTAAAACACACAACTTAAGCACGTAGAATCGACGAAAACGACATATGCGGGGGGAAGAAAACTGCAAAAGTAGGGGAATAATTTTAGGGGGAGCGAACAGCGACGTCAACAGATGCAGGGGCAGAGGCCGCAGTAGCAGCGACGTGCGTGTGCTTTGTGCTTCGCGGGTTCTGTCTGTGTGTGTGTGCGTGTGAGTGCAGCCGGTGGTTGAGAGATTTGCAAAAAAAACAAGAGACAAATTTCTTTACACAGATTAATATTATTATTTTTTATTTTATATCAAAACAAACAAACTGCACATATATCACACAACTTTTCACATTTCTCCGCTCGCATACTTGATCTTCTCGTTGAATGTGTTCATTCCTTGCGTTTCTTTTTTTTTTTGCGCCTTTGTTTTATCGCAGTTTTCTTTTTGGCCGCAAAAATCTAACCTTCAAAATGTTTATACATATGCACAAATACATAGACAGCGAGACATACGAATATGTGCATATGTATGCGTATAAATTCTGATTCTGTTTCAACACTTTTCGCTTTTGCACAAATAACAATTGTTAATTGCAAGTTAATATTTGCAAATTATTTGAATTGAAAAAGAACCGCGTGACTCTTTTTGGAAGACGCTCTCACAATCGCACACACACACACACAATCAATATTCGATTAAAATGCACACAAGTTCTCCTTAATCCGTCTGGCAAAAATCAAATATGGCAAGCTTTGTTTTTTTCTCGCTTTTTTTGTTAAAATCGTGAGATTCCTTTTTCTCTCTTCTTCCACACTTTTTGCCGCCTCTTTTGCTGCACTGCTTCGCTGTGTCGTTGCAAAAAAAAACGGAGATTACGAATCAAAGATTCACGTAATTTACGCACTTTTAAACTATATACATAGTGGCTATAACACTTAAACGCGCCGTTAACTATTCGGGCTTAGTTATGACTAATATTTTACGATTAAATCAACGCAAAATGGAAGTAGGCAAATATTATATTTATTGCAAATATAATGTCGGAGCTAGAGCTGAAAATACCGTCGATGAAACCATCGATTATAATCGAGCGCCCAAGTTTCTTATCGATAAAATGTTCTCGATAGGCATCAGTGCGAATCAGAGTTCAAAGAGTAAACAAATATTTTGGCATTTTTTGTAACTATTTCGCACGGTCACACTAATTCAGATCATCGATATATTCTCCACTTGGCGGGGTATTTAAGCACTTACTTTGCGGTTTTTTGGCTCCATTCATATTGATGGCCGTGTTGAACATATTTCCAATTTTCGTTATACTAGATTGCCGCATAAAGGTCCGCGGTGGTATGGGAGGTGGCGGCTGCGGCTCTGGTGGCTCCAACACCGGACTTTGTCGTCCCCAGCGTCCCATTATTATGTTTTCAGCTAAAATAAATTGAATCGAATATATTAACACATAGTGCAAGGCCTGAGCGCATGTACATATAGTATATATATATGTATATTGTATAATGTATAATGAAAAATATTTGTTCAAGAGTTTGATCTCTTTGCGGTCTAAGCACATGAGCGGATTGCGTGTTGCTTTTATTTTATATTTCTCAAATTTGACAGGCAATTAACACCTGTGGCGCTCTCTTAACGCTTTTTCCCCCCATCTCTTGCAAAGATTTTAAAAAATGAATTGTGCAAATGTGCTTGTCTTTCTGTCTGACTGTCGTTTGTTTGTGTTAAAAATTACGATTACGTGCAAAACGCAGCGCAGCATCTGTAGGAAAAGAAAAAACCGCAATAGAAAAAAAAAAATAGAAGACTGTATAGAATCATAAATTGTATAGATTTTTTGATCATCGTGTTTCATAAATTAATAAAGATATATTTCACTTAAGAGAGAGAGGTGTGTCTATTTTGGTCGAATTAAATGCATTTATATATATTCCATTCGATAGCCGAAAACAGTGGTGAGTGATTTTTAAAATTCAAAATGACAGTTTTAAATTTAAAGAGGCAAATGTACATACAAAGAAATATCACAAAAGGATTTAATATTCTGCCACAAATATTGCCCTTCTTGTTGCTGTTTTTTAATTTAGTAGTCTGACTATAATCAAGTTTCGGCCTTAGAGTTTATCCCACTGTGCAATTGAAAACACTTTTCAACTTTGCTTCTTTACCAATAATCGGCGCCTGGCATTCCAATTATCAATTACATAAAAGAGCCAATTTTTGCTAATCTTTAACTTAAATATTGAGAGTTTTTTTTTTCGCTGAACTGTAATCGAAAAGTCAGAGTGGAAATTTTTTAGTATTTGTGTATACCCTATAAGAGAATAGGTATGCCAAAATCCCGAAACTGTTCATAATCAACTGTCCAAATATATATTTCGCAAACATTATAAATAGTTTTTTCCTACTTTGGTAAAAAAGGATTTACAAGTTTCGAAGAATTTAATCAAATGAAATAGAGATTTTGGGGGGAAAAGGTATTTCCAAGTCGGTGTTCACCTTGAAAGATTTACAATATTTGCCCAAGCTTTAATGTTAGAGAAGTACCGAGATATTACAAAAGTCATTATGTGTATATCACGAATATACAGTTACACAAAATTCCCCCACGTTCTGCACTTGAAGTACCTGACTGCAGGAGCAAACGTTGATGGAAAAGAGGTGGGGGGAGTCTACGCAACAAGTTGAAGAAGCGAACCATATGACTAATGGGCCAAGAGAGCAAATACCAACGTGCAGCATGGAGAGAGTGAAAAACACAAAGAGAGGGAGAGGGAAGAAAAGAATAACAGATTGTAATCCAATTAGAATGAGGTGACAACAAGGCAACAAGGTGGGGGTGGCTGTTCTGTGCGTGTGTCTTCAATGTCTCTCAAAAACGTGAGCTAGGGAAAAGAGAAACTTTTATACCCTATAAGCAGTTAGAGTATAACCGTATGTTGACAAGTTGCTCAATTGAGGAGTGGTTGCTTAAGGGTATCGCCAAGTCGGTTTAGGTCATATTTTACTTGTTTCATTTTTATCACATAGGAAATGGAAATGTCATTGCAACTAGACAAAAATAAAAATAATAATAAAATTGAGAAACTCTCTCAAAGGTGGAAAAATTGAAAACTTTTGTTTTCTATTCAAATCAGAGCCAAGAAGACAAGAAGAAAAACAACAGAAAATGCCAGGCCAAAGAAAATTTGTTTTCATTAAAGCAACGGAAGCGGAAAAGCGCTAATAAAATATGTATTTTTGTATATATAATGTTTTCTATTTAAATATATACAACACAATGGCATATTCTCTTTCTTTTTTGAAGGTAGAATGATGGGGGAAAAGAATTCTTTAACTCAAATACAAACACATGGACGAGTGGAGGTCAAGCACTTTGAAATTTCTTAGATTTATAACCTAATTAATAGAATTTGATATATATTTAGCCCAACGATTATGAAAGAAGTTTATTCTACTAATTTCTCATAATAGATTCTTAATTCCCTTTGTCATTTATCATCTCTAGTTACTTTTGACTACTTTTTTTTTCTTGTCAAGCTGAAATAAACTTCAGTTTTCCTTTATTGAAAAGCTGTTAAGCTACTCTCGTTTGTATACATCTAGAGCTGATCTATAATTAGTAACCAAAAAGTTTGATAGGCACACGACTTGCACGTGCCACACGAGACCCCATGGTCGTCATCCCTATCTAACCGTTTGGCCCTTCCCCCGCCTCAGACAGGTGTAGACGTTGCGCCATGCTCAGAATCATTTCTGCCTTTGATTTATTTTTAGTTTATCATCTCACAAAACAAAAAAAAAAAAATGACTTACACAAAATTTAGGATACCCTGCATTAAAATATTGGAAAATCTTTAAAGTTTTAATACGAAATTTCATTGCAAATTGAGATTAAGCCAGACAAGGCAATGAAGAAAAACCCTTTAAGAGGTTATACAAATTTAGGGTCAGGATTTTCGATAGATTTCAATATTGAGCCAAAATCCACAAACAATCTGTCATGTCTTTCAAAACCTATGCTTACTAATTTTTATATGAAATGTCACAAAATGAAAGTTATGTGATGCAATTTGGTGTTGTATCCCATTAATATAAATGGGTAAAGGGTACCCACTTGTCAATCCCACTTCAAATATTAAACCGGCTTAATTTGCTTTTAAAGCATGTAACATAAAGGGAATTGGACCACTTTTGTTTATATATCTATATACATATGTATATTTAGGAAAACTGTCTATAATATGCCCATCACGGTGGCGTCTCCCATCCCATCTATCCGATGTTGCTGCTCTTCACTCCTTATTTTGGCGTTGACAGTTTGACAGTCATTGGCGGGCAACGAAATTATTTTTTATTTTTTGGTTTGGTTTGGGGTTTTTGGTACTTCTCCGTCTGAATAAGATAAACAAAAGGCATTTGATGGACGTGGACATGATTGCAACCATATGTCGAGTACCCCCCAACCCCCTCCTCCAACATCACACACACACACACACATATGCAGTGTAAGCTAGTATCAATCGATGCTTATCAAACTTAGTGTACTGCCAATTAATGATATATTCTCTTCTTTTTTTTCCTCCCCCCCACTATTCTCTTGGCTAACCCGAAATGATAAAGCGAAACTAATTAGCATTTGACAAAAAAAATATATATATATATGTGTTTATATATAAAATTGATGTCTGTGCGTGTGGAATTAAGCATTATATTGGACAGGCTTTAATCTGATATGTACACAGATAGAACTTGACATCAGGTAGAAAATCGTGTTTGATTTGTTAGGCAAATAATTTTTGCTGTTTTTTTTTTGTTTTTGGCCTAAAAGTGGGCAAGTGACAAAATAGTTGCCATTAATTGTTGTCTATATGGCAAATACAACTTAGGCTCAATAGTTATGTACATTTGTTGTCGTTGTTGTTGTTGATGTTATTTAGTTTAAACAATGCCGCTCTCAATGTTGTTAACCTCAAAAACCGCCAAGAACATCGACAAATGTGAATGAGACATGCTTAGCCAAAGCGAGGAGTGGGGAGAGGGGGGTGCCAAGAGTTCATTTGCGGAGATCAGGGATCAGGTGTTGGCTGTGTCTCTAACATAAGCAGCTGTATTAATAATACAGTTTTAGAGCCACTGCCACTAAAACCGCCCACGCATCAATAGATTGACGTAAGTATTTTCTAATCATATACAGAAGATTTGAAATTCGTTTTATTATGATTATAATTCAAAATAACACTTTCACTCTCACTCAGACACACACACACACTCACCAGTTTGGAGATTCTAGAACTGCACTTTATATATGTATATGTATATATAAAATGGTTTATCGAACTGGAAATAGTTTCAGTTTCACCTTTGATTATGGCATCATTTAATTTAAATTAGTTTGATATATTATCTATCCTCTCGCTAATGCACTTTGTCGTTTACTGTTTTTATTTTTTGGGTTCACTTTGTATTTCTTCTCCTTTTATAACGGTTCAATTTTATGATACGATAAAAATTCGATTGGTTGATAAGGCACTGAGATTGTATTTGATATATATACTATGTACATACATACATATGTATATCTGCGTAAATCAAATTTTGAATTTAATTTAAATCATAGACAAAATAGAATACACCAGAAACAGAAGCAGCACAAAAATACAAAATTAACTGTCAACGCGGCAACGTTAAAATTAGCACTGAACTTGCCTTGCGAATGCGCAGCTATGACTATATCATGCACCCATAGAGTGAAATGGTATATTAATTCCGCCAAAATGTATGTAACAGGCAGAAGGAAGCTTCTCCGACCCCATCAACAGCCGAGACAATCTAGCCTTATCCGTCTGTCCGTATTAACACCTAGATATCGGAGACTATAAGGGCTAGAGTTCACAAATTTGATATATAGACTCGTGTAGTTTGTAAAGTGATCAAGTTTATTCCAAATTTTTGCCACGCCTACTTCCGCCTTTATGAATTAGAAAAGTCCGTAATTGACTATCGTAATCAAATTCGACAGACAAATTAATCTTATACATTTCTACCAAGAAAGTAAATTGGATTAAAATCGGACTAAAAACATGCAAAATATATATATAAACGTGTTATACAAGGCGGTTTTGGAGTGGAGGAGTAAGCGAGATAGCATATGCTACGATGAGGTATGTAAAATAAATTTAATAGACACACATTTTGGTCACTTGCTGCATGGTACACCGAAGTCGTCGAGACGCCTCACTTACTTAATTCTCTTTTTATAAATTACGTTAACTATCTCTCTCTCACACTCTCTCTTGTTGCTGCCTCTCTTTGTGTGAGTGTTGCTCTCTTTTGTAAACAAATGAGCTGTGGCTTTTGTTGATGTTAATATTGTTGTTGTCGCCTCTGATAAACGCTAATTTGCATATTGATATTGATGTTGCTCAATCTGCATGCATACAAACATAACATGAATATACATATACGTTAAAGCATTATATATGTATGTATGTGTGTGTGTCTTGCTTATTCTTGTGACTGTTTAAATAACAAAATCATTAAGTTAAATATTTAATATACATAGGTAATAAGTATATGTATGTATGTGTGTGTGCGTGAAGCATGAAGGTATGTTTTAATCAGCTGGAAACTCTAAACTGATCAGATGCATCCCACATATACATATATATCTATGCTTAAAATATATTAATTTTATAAACTAAACCACCAACATAAATACATTTATTTGCTAGAACATTTCCTCATGTAGACAGAGCAAGTGAATGGAATCAAATGCCAAAGAGAATTATGAGGTGAATTATTTTAAACAATTTGTTTATATTTCCCAACTTGTCAAGACATTGTAAGCTGACGCCTAATATATGTATTAGCTCTACCACATATCTCTAAATGTTTTGGTTAATAGATTCAAATCCTTATTCATTGTATTGTATTTTAAGCGTAACAAATCGTTGTGATTATTCAAGTCCTCGACACCGTAATGGAACATCACCTCAAGGACCAGCAACTGTTCGTAGAGAACTTCCCAGGGTACACCAATGGTGGCCGCACACATATCCAATAGCCAGCGGAATGAGCAGGGGAATAAGACGCGCAATTCTCGTTTGTCCGTGTCGCGTATCTTGGATATATAACCGTGTAGGAGCCAGCAATCGAAGTTTGATATATTTAAAACTAATTCCTGTCTGCTGGCATCCTCTTCATGGTCCTCGTCGTCCCTTTCGACTTTCGGCTGTTGCAGCTCATCTTGAACGTCCGATTTGTTGGGGGATCGTTCCAAATGACGTCGTGGCTTTTCCAAGGGCAACTTCAAAGGATCCATATTGGTTTCGTCAAAGATTTGGATTGAAGTCAAATTGTTTAGACTAATTTGCTCATTCGGTAGATTTAAAATGTATGTTGGGGTTGCTTGAACTTTCCAAAAGGGATTATTACTCTCCAGTTTGTCGCGCCGAATGGCCCGTTCTTGGACTCTTAGCTGATATTGCGCCCCATATTTGGCTGTGGGCTGACGAAATATAAAGGCGGGACGCTTTTCCTTTCTGCTTAACTCTTCAAGCCACTGGTCCATTTCGATGTCGCAATTGGCGCGACTTTCTTGTGGTTTGCGTCGTTTATTAAGCAGGGTTTGAAATATGCCCACGTTTTCGTAATCCTGCTGACAGGCCAACTCCTCTACACGTAGGTTAAATCCTTGCGTTGCCAGTCTCTCGGCGAGCTCTGTTGTTTGATTTTTAAACGGTGCCAACTGTCGCTCGGAATGCTCCTCATACATATAATTGGGTATCTTGACACTCATTCGCTCACTCTCTTCCGCACGTGATGCGTAGAGGAGCAATCGCTTGAAATAGCTGTGGGCTGGCGTTAGGGTAGGTTGAAATTCGATGTGATCTTTGCTTGCACTTTCCGTGCTCGATTCGCCGTATACCTCGCTGAGTAGAGTCTCAAAGATTAAACGGATATTGTCCTGTTGTCGTTGCAAAGCTGGTGTTAGAGTCTCATTTAGATTATATTCTTGATCCTTTTCCTTGCGCTCTTTGATGAGCATATCGTCCACTTGCCGTTCCAGCTGAGTTTTCACCCCAAAACGTTGGGCAAAACTCTCATTGTAATGCGCAACTAAGACCTTGCGCAGCTCCACAAACTCCATCCATTCGGTATAAACGAAGAGAAGCTTGCTAGAACTAGCTTCATCAGAAGCTGCCTGCAGTAGCTGTTTATTGATCGTTTGGGCGGATTGGGATATACTACGCTCTTTTACATCATCTAGTCCAAACAACAACTTTAGCACATAAACAATATAAGCCATGACACGAGCCTCATAGCGCGGATAGGTTTGTAGTCCAAAAACTGGCTCGAAAGTTGGCGGCATTAGGTCCATCAGACTTATAACATAGCTAGCCACCATGGGCGGGAGGCTTAGTTCATAAACATATCGTTGGGCCAAATCATTTAAATTTGGCTTTTGAAATCCATTAAGATCTATGAATCGCGACATCTGGGCTATATTCATGCGAATGAACTGCAAAGAGAAATAGATTAAGTTGGCTATTCTAATGCAGAAATAATCCGTAATTCACCTTGTATCGACACTTGTCCAAGTGTTGACTAAATTCTATATCTTTGAGAAGGCGATTGCCATGAATTGCCACATGCTCAGGCAAATAGCTTAATACATTGCGACCCGTTATATGCTCCTCATCAATGAACCGCAACAGATCCGATAATTGTATATCGTCTTCTACTAAATTCAATGCAATGCCCAGAACAACATAGAGTTTGGTTATATTCAGGCAATATATATTCCGATCGAAGTGATTCAGGGTCTTGGCTTTGGGACGCAGACCATGGCACTGCATGCTGCCCGAGCTGTCCACACTGTGTTTATCCAGATGTTTAAGCGGCATTTGGCATTTTAGAGATTTACGAGCATTCTGAGACCATTGCAATTTGATGCTTTGGTTGGCCTGCGAGGTGGACTCAGAGGGAGCATCCTTTTGGCTGTATCCAGAGGCATCTAGTTTACGCTGTTTGACAATGAAAAGAAAAGACAAAAGCATAAGATTAACGAAAAAATAATTGATGACTTTTAGAGTTTGCTAATGGCTTAAGTAATTTGTTGCGTAATTTATGCAAAAATGACCTACATATATGTGGGTATATAAGTGCGTTCTTCTGGGCCAGACAACAGTTCATAAGTTTCACTTACAACATACAATCTACATTCCTACAATCATGTCTGCTATACGCTTCGTTCTAATTAGTTTGGCTCTCTTGGTCATGATGACATATGCCCAGCCAGTTCCAGGAGCTCCGGCTATTGATCGTAAGTAAAACGAAATGTTTTTCCCTTTAAACTTCTAGCAATTTGTATTCACACAGCTTCATTGCCTGGAGTAGAGGCTACATTGCCACCATCTCATGTTGTCGACAGGGAACCCAAGCCTCGTACACTGTTCCTTCTACTGCCACTGCTGTTCCCCTCTGAGTTCTATTGGAGTTAATTTAAATAATAAACAAAATTAATTAAGAAAGCATAAATTACCTTGGTTTTTCTCCAATGGCGCCAATTGGTGCGCTCATCCTCAACTAGGCTGGTTTCCTTGGACTGATTACGGATACGTTTGCGCTTGGCTTGCTTGTGATTGTAAATGATTCGGGCATCTCTATAACAAAATTTAGATTAAATCCTTGTACGATTTCTAGTCGCCTCACGCATCTCACCTGGCCAATACGCGAACATTTAACTTGGGCAAACCCAATTCGTTGTTATTACAAAATGCCACTTCCATGCGCCCCATGTAGGCAGCCCAAACTTGTAGAGTCATTAGCTTAAGTTCCGGCTTAGCTCCCATATTAAGGAGTTCTTGCAAAAATCCTCGCAGAACATAATTGTAAAACTCCCAAGACGTAATGTCTGTATCGACGTCCTCGGATTTGCGTTTTTGCTTCTTAACCGCATAACTAGACGCGTGTTTTGAGGTATCATTGAAGGTATCTTCTGCGCTAATCTCAACGGCCATTGCCAGTTGCTCCTTTTTGGTACCGCATTCAATGCAGTAATAAAATCCGGCCAGTTCCTGAAATGTTCGTTCGCCGCAAATGTCACACACCATGTGATCGATTTCCATTACTTCATTAGCCTGATCCATTGTATTTTAATAATTAACTTTCGTTTTCTATGGTTGTAAACAAATCTGACATGTGCATCAGCAGTGTGGCGTAATTTTGAATAAGCCAGTGCTGGGCAATTAGTGTTGGAAATCGATTACAGCAAATACTCTAGTATATCGATAGTATCGATAGTGCTATCGAATCTTTTGCCAAACAAGAACAAAAAAACAAAACAAAAAGAGAATTAAGAATAAAAATAGTAGATTGCTTTGCCAATCCAGTCACATTGCAAAGATGGACTTGAGCGAGAATCTGGAGGATCAATATTTTATATATAAACATGAGCAACTGTTTAGCGACAGTTTTCCATTGTTCAAAGAGATTCGTCGGATGGGCAAGCTCTGTGATGTCACATTAAAGGTGGAGGACCAAAGTTTTTCCGCCCATCGCATTGTCCTAGCAGCAACAATTCCGTATTTCTATGCCATGTTCACCAACAACATGGCCGAGAGTCGGATCAAAGAAATCACCATGAAAGAGAGTGCTATAGAACCGAGTGCCCTGGAGAGCCTCATCAATTATGCTTACAGCGGCCAACTCCGGATTGATAATGTAAATGTGCAGAATTTAATGGTTGGGGCATCCTTTCTCCAATTAACCCATGTGAGGGACGCCTGTGCCACCTTCTTGATCTCTAGATTCCATCCACACAACGTTTTGGGCATTCGATCCTTTGCCGATGCCATGATCTGCCGTCAATTAATCGATGCCGCCGACAAGTTCATCGAGCAGAATTTTGCCAAAGTCTCGCAGTCTGAGGAGTTCCTCACCCTCGAGTGTGATCAGCTGCTGGAGTTAATGCGCCGGGATGAGCTCAATATCCGTACTGAAGAAGTTATGTTTGAAGCCTGCATGAAATGGGTGAAGTATGCAGAGGAAAAAAGATCGAGTCTGTTTCCCCAGGTATTAGCTGCAGTGCGTTTGCCGCTCTTGTCACCACAATTCTTGGCCGATCGTGTGGCTCGCGAAGAGCTGATACGCTCCTCACACCAATGCCGAGACCTTTTGGACGAGGCAAAAGACTTCCATTTAATGCCAGAGCGAAGGGGATTGCTTCAGAGTTTTCGGACTCGTCAGCGTCGCGGTGACTTCTTCACAGGCCAAATTTACGCAGTAGGTGGACTGGCTAGCACTGGTGAATCAGTGAGCACAGTGGAGATCTATGATCCCATATCCAAGAAATGGAAAATGGGTGAGCAAATGTCAATGATGAGGTAAGTCAGTTTGTGCTCCTGATCAACAGATTGAAAATCTATTTATTTTTACATTGATAAAGATCCCGTGTAGGCGTGGCAGTCTTGGATGGCAAACTGTATGCGTTTGGTGGCTTCAATGGCACCGAGCGTTTATCTACTGTGGAAGTCTATGACCCACGCAAAAACAAATGGTCCCAGGGCTGTGCCATGTTATGCAAACGAAGTGCAGTGGGCGTGGCTGCACTAGAAGATTGTATCTATGTGTGCGGAGGTTACGACGGTGTGACCTCACTTAATACAGTGGAGGTCTACTACCCCAAGACAAATAACTGGAAAACAGTGAGTGAAACTATCAAATAATTAAAAAGGAAATTTTCAAATCTCTTTTCTTTTTAAGGTGGCACAAATGATGAAATATCGTTCCGCTGGCGGGGTAACTCAATTGAATGGCTATGTCTACGCTTTGGGTGGTCATGACGGTCTTTCCATTTTCGATTCGGTGGAACGGTACGATCAAAATGAAGATACATGGGTCAAGATGGCTCCTATGCTAAATCGACGCTGTCGCCTGGGTGTGGCCACATTGAATGGCAAAATCTATGTATGTGGAGGATACTGTGGCAACTCGTTTCTACGCTCTGTGGAGTGCTATGATCCATTGACTGACACCTGGAAATTGGTTACTCCAATGAATTGTAAGAGATCCCGTGTAGCCTTAACGGCAAATATGGGTAAACTTTGGGCCATCGGTGGCTACGACGGGGAATCGAATCTGTCCACGGTCGAGGTCTATGATCCCGAGACAGATAAGTGGACATTCATGCCATCGATGTGCGCCCACAGTGGTGGGGTGGGTGCCGGGGTTATACGTATTGAATGAATTAGTCTGCCTAGCCAAAATTTAATGTAATTTATATCTTTTATAGGTAATCTATGCTGTATACTATTAATTTGTTAGTAGGGTCTAAGCTTTATCTAACCATATCTGGGTCATCAATTGTTTAGTATATACATATATCTCATTCCAGTTGTTTATTTGTTAGTTTCTATTATTAGGCTAGTCTTTGCAATACTCAATTACAAAAGTTTAAATCAATGTAAAAAGAAAAAAAAAAAACCTTAAAACCATTCAAAATTAATTTAAAATACATTTATGTGTGCGTGTTATTTGGTTTGTTTCCTTCTTTGTATCATTCATGCAATTTAATCGAATATATCATCGTGCATATCGTATGCGAATAACTCAATTGTTGGGATCCCATACAGCCCAGCCATATGCTTGAAATGTGCGCAATGCAACGAATTCCATTTATTTGCACAACAATAAATTGCCAGACAAATGACAAGAGTATAAAAAATGTCCAGCTGAAATAGGGCCGATGGTAAAGTTCTTAACCTACCATCATATCATATAATCTGAAGGTAAAAACTATATTGTTTTCAATTTTGGGCAATGAATGAAAGTAAAATAAAGCCTAATTTGATTCATTCTGTGTTGGCTAAAAAGTCATTGAAATATTTAATAACTTTCAACATTTGTTATTAATTAAATGTTAAATTTAATGACTGACTATAAAATTATGAGCAAAGGAATTTTCGGTAATGTCACAGATTCCACAGATTTCATAGTATGCTATAATGTATTTTTGTGAGTTCGTCTGGTATTTCCTTTCAATTGGTATAGCATACTTTTTTGGGCAGTTGGTGTAAGACATTTAGAAATTTCTGTGTTTGGCCAATACACTACTGACTTTAACGATCTTTTCAAGCTACCCTCGTTTATTTATTTAGTTGTTGTCACAAAGGTCCACACTATTTTGCTTTTGTGATTTTTTTGTTGTTTTGTTTGCCCCAGTCCCCTTACTCACTTTTTGTGTAATGCAGTTTCAAATTGAATTTGTGCCACCTGCTGCTATTTCTGCAACATTTTGGCCCCTTCAACACTGAACCAGCATTCCGATGATGCCAACAGGTGGTCATCCAAAAAAACACACAGAAAAAAAAACAGGAATTCCTACCCACTTAATGCCCATTCCAACCATCATTGCAACCCACTCCCACTTGAGCGTTGTTGTGACCCATAAAAAGTGCCATTTTACCAAGCTACGTCCATAATCTAATTAGTCGCATAAATTCCATTTATAGGGACACTCAGCGAATTACTGATAACCTAGCCTTATCTAGTTCGCAGTTAGAAAATTTTGCTGCGGCAAAAGTTATTTGATTTTGTTAATAATCAAATCAGAAAATTGCTTGTCAATTGATTGGGGCACCAATTTTATTTTAATTAAATGCTAATTATGTTTACCAAATGGTTGAAGTAAATATTTGATTTGTCAATCGATGGGAGGCTATGTATATATATATGGTTAGCGGGTAAATTGCGTGACTCGTTTCAGTTTTACTAATTGAAACAGTGAAAAACAATGGTTTTTCCTGTCTCTTCTCTCTGTCCCAAAAAAAAAGAAATATCTGCAATTTAAATGCAAATTTTACAGCAATGCAAATTTTGTCCAGATTTTATGATGGTAATGTCTTAAGTACACAAGGATAGAGGATGCGGATGTGGAAACGATAACGCACTACAGGAAACAGCCACCATGAAATGCAACGTTTCAACGCTTGATTTTAGTCCAAAACTCGTGGAAAGATGTGGGCCATTGTTATGTCCACAATACAATAACAACAACAAGAATCATAACAATAACAACATGACCAAGCCATGTTGTTGCATGGTCTTTATGACTTTATCTTAAATACACCGACACAAATTGGCAAAATGTTAAATGCCATATTTTTGGAGTTCGCACAGTGGGTTCAATAGGGGAAACTATAGAAATTGTTTGTTTATTTATATACTATGATAATAGAAATAAGAAAAGTGTGTATTGGAAAATTGAAGTTAGTTAAGAGACTCTTTTTAGAGTAGATAGCATACTATTCAAATGCAAAAAGAGAGATAATTCTATCATATGTATCTCTTTATAGGACTTTAAAGGCATTAATTACTATGGTATCAAGATATTGAAATAATCAGCTTCTGCCAAAGTCCAAAAAGGCTTAAACTTATCTAAATAAGTTGAATTTAGAGACAAATTCTAAATTATAAATAAAGTCTTATATAAAAGGTCCTTTATTCCTCTTCTTTTGTTGCCGCTACTTTCCCTAATTCCGGCACTTTCCATTGAGATAAAAAATTGAACTACCAAACTCTTCACTTTATTCTGAATTTGCCCACTGTAGCTCGTTTAATTGACATTCAACATAAACAATAATATTAAAATATTGTTTGCTCTTTTTGTGTCAAGTCGATTGTTTGTTTAATGAGTTGTTGGGAAAATTATTTTTTGATTAACTGAAAACCAATTCGGACAGTTTAAAATAAACAGCAACTCATATTTCTTTCCTTTTTTTTGGCGAAAAATTGAAATTAATTTTTATCGCTAGCTTGCCCCCTGAATCTGATACAGTCTCTATAGGGGCTTCCCCTTCTTTCTTTTTGATTGTTGTTGTTGTTGTAGGTTTTTTAATGTTTTATTCACATATGCAAACTGAATTTCCCGTTGAAACGGAATTGTTTCACCCAGCCGCACACACACACAGACACACACACGCAAGCACACCGAGTCAGCAACACACATACAGACAAAATAAAACGCCCACACACGGGATAGTTGAATTCTATTCGACCAATTGTTGATATGCACGAACTCACATACACACACACACACACACACACACACACACACACACACAAACACAAAGCAACGACATTGACGCACAGACACGAAGAGCAGTCGAATGTGGACTTCGTGTTTGCCATTTCCTGTTTCGCTTGGCCGCAAAAGTGTAGCATATCTTTTGGCTCACATTGTGGCACATTCTTTATTGCAGGCATTATAAAAGCCTTTGCATGCTTTGATCTGTGTTCAGTTCTCGAATACTGCCCGGCCGTGTTCGTTCGGTGTGGAATCCAGAAATCAGTAAAAAAAGTCAGTGAACTACTAGTGTAACAATATCAAACTGAAAACAATTTGTAAGTGAACATTTAAAGACAAACATTTTATTCAACTTAAATAATGTGAGAATATTTTCCAGTTGTTTTTTTTGTTTTTGAATAACAATTTTGTAACAACTTAGAAATATGTTTAAAATATTTTTCTAAAAATCTTTTTTTCAAATATTTTTCTAATTTTTTTGTTAACAAATATCATATTTACACATTTTGATCAAACCATTAAGCGGTTTACTACATGAAATATATCATCAGATATGTATCTTCTTAATTTTTGTTCTCAACTGTTTCAAAATTAAAAAAAGAAATAATAATATATATATTTTTTGGAAGAATTCTTTTAACAATTTTATACAAAAAGTTTATTAAGAAAAGAAAAGTATTTTTTTTAACAGAAGCTTTATTTCTACATTAATTGACATAAAATAAGAAAGCGTCGAGGGACTTTTAAGCAATTTCATTTTATTTGTGGGTCAGTTTGAGTTCTTAAACAAAGCTGACCATTAAAATTCTACTCGTAATCTGTAAACACATTTAAAGAACATAAAAATTTAAATCAAAACAAGATATCAAAAGCAGCAATGAAAGAAATTCTAAAATCTTATTTAAAAAGACATCAAAAGTTAAGGTCTTAATGCTGTTGCTTTAGTTAGGAGCAAGTAAGCTGGCGTTAAATAAAATGAGATATCTTTATTTGGCATTTACATACATACGCTGATCAAAATAACTATAAAACATTCGTTTTGAGTTTTATTTTTTTAAATTGAATACTTCAAAAAGATGGAAAACAAAACGAAATATCTCAATTGCAACAATGTTTATTAGCTGCCCCGTCAATTGCCAGGCAGCCGGCGGCAAAAGCTAATAAAAACGGTAACATCAATGCCACGCCTACTACTACTACTGCCCAACCTCCTTCTCGTTGGACCGTACATCCGGTGTTGTACTTATACCACACGCAGCAGTCCATTAGAGGACATGGCCAAAACCAAAAAAAAAAAACAAAAAAAAACAAAAGAAATGAGAGAGGAACTACACTACATGAACTGACATTCTGAGGTGAAGCTTTAAAACTGCCCTTGGGCCTTAACTTGTTTTATGTCAACTTGGACTTGGCCAACAACAACAACAAAACAACAACTATGGCAATTATTACATGTGCAGGCCTGGCCAAATACTTGAGCTGCAGCTGCGCCTAAAAGATGCTTTAAAAAGTTGGCGTCTTGCATGTATTGTTGTCTGTGTATTTATATGTGTTTGTTTCGTTGAGAGAGACAGAGAGAGAAAGAGATAAGGCAGTGACTACAGAGGGCAGGGCAGAAGAGGAGAAAGAGGGGAAAATTTTAAGTGCGAGCTCACTTCTAATTAACCTGGACAACTACTATATATAACTACATATAGCTGTAGGGCTCATTAACAACTACAACAACAATCACAACAAGAAGATGGCCAAGTGGGGAGCCATTTAACATTCACCGAGTCTCTTTATAATGAGCACCAGCCAAATCCAAAACTAGATTCATGAGTTAATATCTCTGTGCCCTCCTCCACCCCCAAATATGCATAACTTTAAATTTTAGAATAGAGATTATGACGTACGAAAAATAGAGAACAAAATTTGCAGCAAAAGAAGCCACAAACCTATTCTTTTATCCTAATTCAAATAATTCTTTGAATAACCCATTCAAAAACTAATTCTCATCTGCAATTATTCGTATATGTATTTGACAATTTTTACGTTTGGTTATGTTACACCTCCTAGAAGATATTTCGAACTCAATATTCTAAAGATTATTACTTTGTTGTTTCCGAAAGTTGACATATTGAAAAAAATGATAGATTAGATGAGATAAATCAATAGATTGAAAATGGCATCACAATTAGAGCTCTTTTTCGCTTTGATCTATTGAGCAGTTTATCCTAATGACAATTTTTTTGTATAACCATTAGCTGATGTTCAGGAACTTAAGAATTTCAGATATTTTTACACTGCTGACTTCCCCCAATGTAGAAAATTTTATTGCAAGAGAGTTTCAAACCCATTTCAATGCACATCGCAAAAATAAATCTATATATAAGAACTGATTGATAAAACAATTGGAATTATGATGTACGCCTTAAAAGGACTCGTGACCTGCAACGGACCTTATAACTAATATCAAATATCTAAAGGATAAACAGCTTAAAATAAACAATTTTATGTATTACTTCATTCATGTCAAGCATTAATGGAAGTTCCAAATTTATTTCGGTTTCTTTTAGGCTTTTTGAATTGGAATTTTGTTTTGGCGACTAACTTTGTAGTTTGTAGTTTGTAGTTTTTTTTTGGGTCATTTTATTTGGAAAACAAATTTTTTATTTTTCTATTTCTATCTAAATTTTAACTGGTGGACAATTTCTACGCCTTTTAAAGGCTTTTGGTCAGTTCTGGTTTATATTATGGACAATTTAAAGAGTGACTTTTATATTTATGTTTAATTTAAAGAGACGTTTCACACTTGTAGAAAACAATTTTCAAATGGACCCAAAATTGATGCAATTAGCCTAGTAGAACCATCCCTTACATATTAAATATTATGAAACCTTAACACACATAGACACAAACGTAAAGACCTAAGCGAGGAGTATGGCTATAAAAAAAAAAACTTCCTTTTTGGAGGGATGAGCCACTGAAAATCAACGAGCCAAGACGCGTCAAACGTCTGAGGGTATGTTGTGCCTTTTGACTTGTGACTTCATCAGCGTGATTTCAATTTCAATCATTTGGGATTAATTTGGCCAAGCCGCACATACAAAGGTCACACATATACACACACGCATGTCCCACCGTCACCGGCCCTAATGAGTCTGTGTGTTCCATATACAAAAATGAAGTAAGTAAGTCGTCTCGCCGACTTGGGTATACCATACACCAGGTGAAACAAATATTTAGAATTTCGAAAACCAAATGTATGTCTACTAAATTGTTTTAACATGCCTCATACCGTTTGCTATCTCGCTCACTCTACAAACACACAAGCACTCTAGCGCCGCCACTAGCCAACGGCCAATTCTGCCCTTATGGATCGCGTAGCAAAATACGTTCATACGTATATTTTGTATGTTTCTAGTCCGATTTCAATCAAATTTGGTAGTTTGATAGAAATAGATAAGATTTATTAGTCTGCCAAATTTGATCGCGATGGTCAAAAAATTGCAAGAGCTAATCGGTTTTTTCTAAATTATGGAGGCGGAAGTGGGCGTGGCAACATATTAAAATATATGTATTCTGCGCGCATACTAAGCCAATACACATACTAAATTTGGTGAGTTTAGCTTTGTTAGTTTTCGAGAAAATCAGTTTTGTTTAATTTTCGGGGGCGGAAATGGGCGTGGCAAAATTTTTAAATAGTCAATATCTGCGCGTCTATTAAGCTAGCTTACATACCAAATTTAATGTCGGTAGCTTTCATGGTTTTTAAGAAAATCAGAGTTATGTAAATTCCGGGGGCGAAAGGGGGCGTGGCAAAAAGTTGGAACAATTATTTTCTGCGCGCTAACTAAACGAGTATATAAACCAAATTTGATGTTTCTATCTGGTATACTTTTTAAGAAAAACAGTTTTATGTAAATTCTGGGGGCGGAAGGGGGCGTGGCAAAAATTTGAAACAAACTCGATAAGCGTACATACTACACGAGACTGCATACCAAATTTGGTGGCTCTAGCTCTTATAGTCTCCGAGATCTAGGTGTTCATACGGACGGACGGACGGACGGACGGACGGACGGACGGACGGACGGACGGACGGACAGACGGACATGGCTAGATCGACTTGGTTTTTGATCCTGATCAAGAATATATACACTTTGTGGGGTCGGAGATGCTTCCTTCTGCCTGTTACATACATTTTGGCGACTTTAATATACCATTTCACCCTATGGGTGTATGGTATAAAAATGATGTTTTGCTTTAATGTCTAACACACAAAGAACTTAAACCGCATACAGATTTACACGAGACTTACACTAACATTAACTTAAATCCTAAGAAGATCTTGCATTGAGGATGGGTGTATCACGGAAACGAAGTTCCAGAGATGTGGGAGCCTGTTGCAGTTCGATTAAAACTAACTGATTAACGCCCACCTGGAGCACTGGAGCGGGGACATAGAGTGTGACTTGAGGTCCCACCAATGGCCAATAGCGTCCCAAATTCTCGCCATTAATAAAGAGAATACCCTTGCCCCATCCTGACATGTCGACATAGGTGTCCGCCAATTGATCGTCCTTATCTATGACCAGCGTACCATGATAAATAGCTGGACCAGAGCGAAGCATTCGCTGTGGCTTTCTCAACTCGTGGATAAGGACTGAATTTGATTCGGTGATTAGCTTGTTCAAGTTGTCATAAGATTCCAAAGGATATTTGGTCATATTCCAATTGTTGAGCACACGCTTATCGAGATAAGCATCTTTGGTCAGACCCTTGAAATCGTTGATTTTGAGTCCATAATTGATGCGTCCTTGATTCTCCACTAGAATCTGTAGTCGACGTCCCGCACTGGCACTGATAGGCAATTGGAATATTGGCGTCTCTCGGGCCAATAGGCCAACAAACTCGTCATCCACATAGACATAGCCGCGATCGGCAAGTCCAGGTGCATTTAGAATGCTGGGATCACGCTTGAAACTGGGCAGCCAGGTCTCATATAGCACCAAACCTGAATATTGATCTAAGGCCTCAAATGTTTTGGGTTTGGTTGACTGAACCATGCCAGTGGCCAGTTCTTGACGAGCTTCCTGTGACAGTAGAGACGAACTTTGCAGGAGTCGAACAGATCCGTATGCCCGCTTGGGAACTGGACCTGGCACCGGCAAATTGGGCATAGGTAAATAACGTGCAATAATGCGTCGCAGAGCATGATATTTGGGTGTGGGATCACCGGCTTCAGTCATGGGAGCATCATAGTCATAGCTGGTAATATCTGCCAGATAATTGCCCGGTCCATTATCATTGGCACCGGCTGTGAAACCGAAATTGGTACCACCATAGAACATATAGAAATTCACACTGGCTCCGCTTTCCAACATGTCTCTTTGGGAGTGAGAGAGACAGAGAAAACCATTTTTAAAATAATGTCAAAATCTTATGCAATTGCTCATTGCACTTACCTGAAGGTACCCGTAATCGATGATATACTGACATTAGCCATTGCCTCTGTCCAGTGGGTCAACCAACCAGGATAGTATTCTGCATTAACCAACGGTCCTTTGGGTTCAAAGCGTCGTAGCTTGGCCCAAATGGCCTTTAAATTATTGGTAGAACCGAAGTCCATTGTGGCCAAGACACCTTGAATCTTGCCACAACGGAGAACATCAGGTCCATCGTTGGTAAAGAGAACGGCTTGGTTTTTCACATGACTTTCGGTCTCATCACGCAACCAATTTCGATAGTTGAGATCACAGGCGAAATACGAGCCATATTCATTCTCCACCTGGACCATTATGATGGGACCACCATTACCATATAGATAGGGAACAATGCGAGACATCAATTGCCCATACCAAATGCGGACTTCGCTTAGATAATCTAAGTAGAAAATAAATTAAAATTTGACAGAATTCCTTGTGCAACATAACACTACTCACTTATATCTGCAGTCCTCAATTGGATGCCAGGATATTTATTAAGCAGCCAATAGGGAAAACCGCCCATATCACGTTCCGCGCATATATATGGACCCGGCCGTAGAATCACCAACAAATCCTCATCAACTGCCAAGCGGATAAAGTGCTCCAAGTCGGCTATGCCATTCCATGTGTAGACACCGTCATGTGGATTGTGAAGAGACCATTCCACATAACTAGAAACCAGAGCGGCATCCATTTAAATATTCATCTTCTAAAGGACTCTTTCGCAACTTACGTGGTAACTGCATTTAATCCTGCAGCCCGCATAGTCCGCAAATGTCTCTTCCATGTGGCCGGATGGGCGCGGAAGTAATGAAAAGATCCAGCTACAAATTGAAACGGTTGTCCATCCTTCAGGAATATATCATTCTCATAGTCCACAACAAATGTCCGATTGGCATTCACAGTATTCCCAATTACATTAAACAAGACGAGCAGGACAAACACCGTCCCAGCCAGAAGAACAAACTTCATAATTTTTTTGAAATTTCCTAAAAAAACTGGTGGAAATATAGAGTTTGTTCTTTTTCTTTTTCTTACTCATGGTACCAAATTTCTGCGGCATAATATACGTAAGTACGATCTAGAATATATATTCCGGATATGTTTGTACATTGCTGCTCTTAAAACCATAAATTTAAGTAAAAATCAAGAAAAGTTTTTTAAAATATACTGCTACTGTTAGCATTTTATCTTTACACTTAAAAGTTATGATTTTTTTGCTGCAATTTAACTGAAATATTTTATTTCAATTCAGCAATTAATAATCAGCTTGGAGTTCACTTGAGCCTCTCACATTAATAAACGGCTTAAAAATGGCAATAATTAACTGCAAGCAGTTGGCAAAAGCGTATGAGTAATATATTGTAAACTTTAATATGCCTACTTAATGTGTGACAAGTCGCCGATTCTTTATGGATAATTTAAAAATATCTTTGAATTAGGCCACTTTATAGGTCGACAATACGTTGAACTGAACTGTACTGAACTGAACTGAACTGTATCTGTTTCCTAGTAATGAAATAATGCCGGAATTACCATCATGTTGACTTCCTAGTATAAAATCTATGTAAATCTGTGTCAGTTTTCCCGCTTAGAATCTTTTCTTTTCACAATTTAAGTTCATGGTTCAATTAGTTGGCATCTGTCAACGACGTCTGTCGTCTATGTCGACGTCATCGTCTTTCCCATTGTGTGGTTGTTGTTGTTCTTCCTAACCTACGAAATCGGTTAATTGAATCCGATGTCAGGCCTTCTTCTTTTTTTTCATACTCAGCTTAGCTCAAATGAGTGAATTTATATACCGCATATTTGTTTAAATTTTAATTTTTTTTTTCAACTTAACAATCAGATCAACAATTGATCTGAGTATACATATATTTCATATACACTCCTCATCACTTGAATAGGACAGCCTGTACGGTCATTGTATTTTTGCGAAGAACTCAAAAGCGAAATGATAAAATAACGGTTTTCTTGCAAGTTGTCTTTTAGCAGTTATTCACGTCTATCAGAACGCAACAGAAACCTCTGGAAAAGAGCCGTTATATTTTTTTTTTTGCTTTGTGTTGGAATTCGTATGAAATTGAGTAAATTTTTTCTGTCACTTGAATAGAACATGCATTTAGTTTCATCGTTTATTTTGGCGAGTGATCATACAAATTTTGTTAAAGGATCGCTAGCTTTATTGGTTGGGGAGTAGTGTGTCATGGAAAACATGCGTTGGAGGTGTCCTATTCAAGTGATGAGGAGTGTACTTATATGTCTTATTTTTTGTTGTTGCATTCTATCAGTAGTGACTTGCAATCATATTGTTTTGGTACGTGTTTACACAAAATTAACTTAAGTTTGCTATAAATGATTTATTTTGTTCTTTTTGGTTTAAACTTTGTTTGTATGTGAAGACAATTAATTGTAATTAGTTTAATGGACATCACCACATATACAAAGATGATTCATGCCATAAATAGCCTCATAAATGTAAAAAATGAAACAAAATTATATATTTTAAGTTAATTTAAACAAATGATGAGGACTATAAAAAATAATAAATAGAAATCCATCAAATAACAAATATGTATATGACGATAATAATAATAATTGCTGATAACAACAATTTCATACCAAAAACCACAATTTCTTGACATTTGATTCCTTGAATACGTTTTTTTTTTTTGTTTCTTTTAAAAAGGGGATTTATTTAGTTGCTGACAACTTGATTTGTTCCCTTGAAATCACTTTGTTCATTCATTTTAAACAAAATCAAATTAAATGATCTGTGAAATCATGACCGTGAACTTGTATGAACCTCAGCCCCCTCCAAAAAACGAAAAATTCCCCAGACCCTTATACTTCCATTTATTTAATGCTTCGACAGCGGCACACATTGATTTAATGTTTAACGTTAATTTTATACAGAATTGTTCTTAAAAACAAAAAAACAAACAAACAGCATGAGTCCAGCATTTAAAGCATTTGACCCAATTCAATTATTTTGCATACCCATACCTATGTATGTACATTTGTATGTATTTATGTACATACATACACATATATATGCCCCGACTTGACTCCTTGGCTACTTCGACCCCCACTCCCGATTAGAAAGTTTAGCATTTTATTTGTGTTCTTTGTTTTAGCATAGTTCATTATACAAATTTTGATCCTGTTTCAGCACTCACCTTAATCCAAAATGAAGCAGAACTCGAGCAATTTTTACTTTTATGTTTCGTATATTGAACACACTTTGCAGTTTTCTTATGCACTGATCTATTCAACGCGTTTGCCTCAGGCAAAACGATCCGCTTCGGACTTAAACTGAGCTCTGACTGATCGCATTTAAATACAACGGATTTGCAGCTACAACATGTTTAACATAACGATGTCATGTTAACAGTCTGCCTTTGCCTCTGCCTCTGCTATTTAACAGAGTTCTAACAGTGCGGAACTGGGGCATTAAGTTGCAAATCAATTTATACTTAAAAAAGATCATTTAACAATGTATGAACACCACAAAAAAATAAAATTTATTAAAAGCTAACAGTATCGAGATTTGTTTTTGAAATGCATGAAAAATACTAATGAATGCTATTTGGAGACGAAAATTTCTTAAAAACTTGTTCAAAATGATGCCAAAATATGAAAAATGAGTTCATTTACAGAATTTTTCAACTAAACGGCGCTTAAGCATTAAGTAATTTAAAAAAATCTTTTTCATAAAATTCTTTGGCATAGAAGATGCATATAATATATATTCTTAATCTTTATATAAACTAAGATATACTACACAAACCAGATACAATCCAAATACGTATGAATGAACTCAGAAACATGAAAAAACGTGTTTTAGTCTAACTTTACACACATTGACGATTTTAAATTATTACTAGCTCGTCACAAATTTTAATACGTAGATACGTGCATTATGAGTGTCTTCGGATGACAGATATATAGACAGAAACACATATGTATCTATTCAAACTGATTTACAACCGACTTCTATGTTTTTACGAATATAACTTAATAACGTTTGACGTCTTTAAAGTAAAAACAATTTATTTATTTAGCCATTTATATGCATAATAGAAATCCTTCACCTTTTTTGTAATGGTTTTTGAACTTTAAGTAAGTGAAACAATTATATAAGGATTTATTGCTCAGTGTTACGAGATTACGAGCACTTTAGCGCTCTAAGCGAGCAATTCTGTTGGCCTGTGTTCTATAAAAATCTTATATCTATAACTTGATTTGTGTTGTGGATCTATAGATTTGCCAAAATGTTTAACGATTCTTTAAATATGACAAAAGAAAGGCAAAAAACGAGTCTACATTCTAATTTCAATGGCTTTTGTGGTTAAAATAGACAGACATGGCTAAATCAATGTATCTGTTGATGCGGATTAAGAGTATATATGCCTTATATGTTCCGAAAACGCAGTCTTCTGCTTGCAAGATAAATTTACGATAAATTTTATAGCAATTTCGTATTCATTTTACGACACATACTTGTGTCACATAGTAGAATTTTTACTGTATATGGACTTTTACTTAATACAACTAGAAAATATAAAGAAAAACTTCCAAAAATTGGTCTAAAAAATTAATGTAAATTTATTAAAAACACTCACGCACGTCTGATATGTACATACATATATAAATATTTCTCGATATATGTATGTATGTTTGTAGGTTGCAGCTGTTGGCAAATATAAAAGAAAAAGTACAGTTATGCCTCATATATTATGCATTAACTGTAGCCGTTGTTCCCGTTTGCCCCGCCTGTTTAGCATCTGATGGGTTCGTCTGTTTGTTTTGGTCTCTACTCATATGCAAAAAAGGGTGACGAGAATGCAGCCGCAGGCAAATTGGGCCAAAAAAAAAGAAAACCAAGTGAATTTTCTATGCATGTATTGTTGTTTTATTATTAATTTTGTTTCGTTTCGTTTGTTCTTGGAGTTTCCTTTTTCGAGCTGGGGCTCAGCTGAGTTAATGGGCCTTTATTACCATCACATACAAACACAGACACACACACACACTAACACATATACACACAGCCAGATAGAACACGTATGGATGATAGACCAAAATGTAAATCCCAATTCCTTTTTCCTTTCTTGCCTTTTGGCCATCTTTAATGCCTACATGACTATGTTGGCATTTTAAAGTGTCCGCTGGGATGAGTTTCAGGCCTAAAGCAAACAGGCAAGGCCCACACCCACACTGACACACACACACAGACACACACATCCATAGACAATTAGATGTCACACATATGTAGGTATGTATATAGGTTAACAGCTTAGCACCAGAATATTACACATACGCCTAGTGGTGTGTGTGTGTTTGTGTGTGACTCTGAGACACGTTAAAGTACACACATAGCCCAAGTGTGGCTGGAGTTAAGGAGTCCATTGTTTAACTGCCTGTCTGCCTAGCTGTCACTTTCATGTCACCGGCAAGACTAACTTACACACAGGACACACTGAAACATTGGGTTAGGACTCAAAAACCGGAAGCTTTATACATTTTCTATTTGCTAATTTTATGCCACACAAAACTTTTGGCCAGCATTACCTGATGCTGCTACGATGACACACAGTGGTATAATAAGTAAAGATAATTAACCGATGTGTATGTGTTTGTGTAAGCCCCCCAAAAATAAAAACTCTATAGAACAAATGTCAAAGAAATAAAAATTTTGTTCAAGTGGGAAGCTGCAAATGGCATAATACTTATTATCTTTTGCCCACCTGTTCGTAGAGAGTGCACATTATGTGCCATTTCATTGGATTAAAACAAAAAACTATATTTTGATGGAAACTTGCCACTTAAGCTTAGGCCCCCAAGTGACGTCATCAGATAGGTGATGGCTTTTAAGAGTAGAGTATTTTTAGCCCACACAACCTGTTGATTGTCGCAAATTCAACATCAATTCAATTCAATTCAAACTTAACTTCAATTGAATTGCAGTAGAAAAACTGTCGACTGTTCAGCTTCTCAAAAGCCATCTCCCTTTCCTCGTCCCCCTGTTGCTCCTGCTCCTCTTGTTTTTTCTTTGCTGGGCGGAGTGGCAAGTTGTTAGCTCTTGACGCCGCCGGTGGCAATCAATTGAATTACATGTTTGTTCCCAGCTTCCTGTGTGCATCGTTAGACATTGCGGTTGTTGCTTCTAGTTGCTATTCTGACACCATTTGGCTTATCAAAGCAAGCAAAGATGCCAAACCCAGCTCCGGCTCCATCTCTCAGGCATTTTGCATGGCAATTTTACTTAACAAGGGCGTGGTGAATCCGCACAACGACAACTTTGCCGCTTCACCCGGCAGCATAATCATGTGGAACGGCGGCATATCGAGGATGCAATTGAAGGCTCTTTTTGCATGCTGGTGGAAAAATGTTTGCATTTGGGACTAGTTTAAGCCGTTAGCTGCTGTTGCTATTTGCCCGTTACTAACCATTCCACCAAAATTTATGCATATGCAATTTGAAGTAGTCCCCCCCCCACACCCCTCCATGGGTGGCGGCCACTCCGTCACTTTGTGGCCCAGTGAGCACCATCACCACCGCATCCGCATCCACTAGAAACTAGACCACAAAAAGGTCAAGTAGTTGCCACGAGGCATTTGTTTTTCTCCTTTTCCCAATGTAAATGTGAGTGCACTAAAATAAATATGTATAAACAAACACAAGCAGCACAACAAAAAACCCAAATGGGGGAGCAAAGAAAAAGGTTTTTGAATATGAAATCCGAACACACCATCGCAGATACATATTATTCAATTCACTTAACAAAATTTTAATGCAAAGAACTCATTCAATTAGAAGCTCCAACATGGTCCAATATGCTTTTGGCTATATCATGCAAATATTGTTTAAATTGGCTCAACGATTCGTTTTACACAATCAAAAGTCAATTTAATATGACGTTTTCTTGGTAAAATTGGAGATGCCGATATGGCTTAGATAAGAAGTTTGTGAAATAAAGACTAATACATTAATTTTAATAATAGTTTGGTCTGATGAAAACTTTAGTTAGATAAAGTAGAACGTTTATTAATGAACAAGATGTTAAATGTTGAATCTAATTAACTGGAACCCGTCTAAAACAGCATGCGGATTCCCTGAATTTGGTGTCTAGAATCTTCATGCTCAATGCAAAATCTCTGGAAATCTCTGGTTTGGGAATAGCTTCATAGTCATATAGGTTGGACTAAGGTCCAGTCAATTCATTTTGCTTTGCTTTAAATTGAACCTGTTTTGAATTGAACTTCAGTTGACGTAACTAGCAATGATCGAAGGGATTGATCACAAAATAGTTGATTTAATGTTCACTCATTAACCAAAATGCATTTCATACCAAAATAAGTAAAGTTTATATGATAAATTCTCCACATTCCTAATAGAAATCGGTTAGAAATTGTCTAAAATAAAGTAATATTCTTTCGGCTAGAAGAAGAAGTTGTTCATATTGAAGAATCCAATGATGACTCAAATCTTGCAGCTTTTTAAGCTGCATGAGCAATCGAAATCAAAGCCCAAACTGTATTCAATTTTGTTGCATACTTTTCAGCTAAACTTAATGACCATTTACACTGACACTAAGATACTATATTTTGTTTTGCAGATAAAGATCCATTTGTGCAAAGAGAACCAAATAAAACTCCCGCCCAAAAGTACTCCACACTCTGTTGCTCAATGCTCCAACATTTGGGTTCGAACGGCATGTTGTTGTCGCTGCTGTTGTTAACCATGGCTAATGCGGCCATCTCTGAGGGTGATGAGAACAATCTTAGCAGCACGGCAACTTCATTGCAACAGGAGCCCAGAAAACTGGTGAAGCGCGCACCGGCAGCAGGATTTATAGGAATGCGGGGCAAGAAGGAGCTGGAAACGGATACGGAAACAGATAGGGCTTACCCTGTGAGCAATGACAATTGGTTGGGTCCCGATCCCCTAGACTATGGAGAGGACAGTGATGACTACTATGAGAACGGCAGGAGGTTGAAGAAGGCGCCAACAGCATTCGTCGGAATGCGGGGCAAAAAGTATACTCCAAGCAGCAATCGTTTATCGAATCTGCTGCGGCAGATCGAGGAGCAGCGTTTGCGTGAGAATGTCCTGCAGGAGTTATTTGATCGCCTGGCAGATCAGAATAGTGTGGGAGATGCAGAGATACCCAACAAGAGGGCACCCACTGGATTCACTGGGATGCGAGGCAAGCGACCAGCCGAGGATGACGACGATGCCATGGAACTCTTTGAGAAGCGTGCTCCAATCAATGCCTTTGTGGGTGTGCGTGGCAAAAAGGATGTTTCCCATCAGAATTACAAGCGAGCTGCTCCCCTGTCAGAGGTAAGAACATATCAATTTGCTTTTGCTTATCCGAGAAATGGAAGCACTCAAAATCTTTTGGTGTTTTCATTTCTCAAATTGTTTGAGCCATGTTAATGTTAAGCACAATTCTGAGAAACTAAACGCATTCAGTTCTGGCGCAATCTCTTTAAAAAGGCCTACGATGCGCGTGGCAAGAAACATCGTTTCGTTGACTTCAATAACAAATTTGTGGCTGTTCGAGGCAAAAAGAATAATCTGGATCTGGAGGATGGTCAGGATCAGTATCTCGTCCATCCATGGTCTTATCTCCTTAACGAGAAACGAGCGCCCAATGGTTTTGTCGGCATGCGAGGCAAACGTCCAGGTAAATTGTTAATCAAATCAAAAATTTATTAAGTTTTGGCTACAAAAAGTTTGTTTTTTTTTGCAGTTTTGGCGCTGGAATAAGTCTCTATAAAGTAGTAAATTGCGTTCCTCAGTTATTGAAAGACACACAGCTGGAAGTTCCTCAACTAGGCCAAGAATATATGTATGTACATGCACACACAGATACACACACAAACACACACACACAGATAGAGAGAGAGAGAGAAGTGAAATATAATAATGTTGTGTTTGAAATAATCACTGGGCTGGAGATTATTTCAAGTGCAACTATTAATCAACGCAAGGATCACAAGGAACACAAGAGACACACACACACACACACACACTGGAATCTGTTATCTTAACATAAGCTTAATATTTAACACCTCCGAGACTATGTAATATAACTGTAATTGTAATCAAAAGCTTTTAAAGCTTTTTGAAATAAATTCACATAAATTGAATTATTTGCATATCTAAGTGTAAAACTATTAATCAAAATTAAATCTAAATAGATCAATTATTCAACAAAAAAAACACAAAAAAAAGAAGAAAAATATGCATTTTTAAGCACACACAAACAAAAATGATTTATTTATTTATTTATTTTCAAAAAATGACAAAAATTCGCATCTATTTACCAAAAGGAGCCTATCTTATATATGTATATCTTAACACAAATGGCTAATTAAATATTGTAAATATTGTAACTATTGGTAATGAACAGAATAAAAATTATTACTAAAAAAAACGAAAAGAAATCAATATCAATAAATTACTTGGTCAAATAATGATATAGAAGTCAAGAAACTGTCTGCTAGAGGTCAATAATTTGGCAGTCGAAGTCTTAATACCCTTTAATAGATAGTGAAGCTGTGAAAAAGAACCTAAATGGGTTAAAAAATTACAAGTTTTCTATAATGCAATTCAACTTTCCTAGAACAAAAACTTTGTCAATATCACCAATAGCCTTAGGTTTCGTTTTCGTACATATATAACTTATATAAGTTAGATTCTGAATGATTCTGAAAGCAAGAGTCATTCTTCAGTCTTCTTTAAATTAATAAACAACTTCTTATCAACAAGAGAACTTAAAAATTACTCATTCATATTCTATTAAACATTTTTCTAAACTTTTACATAAAAATCTTAATTTTTTTCAATCATTTTTTGAATTATCAACATTTGTGCTGCCCTTGAAATAATCTTTTTCTTTTTTTGAAGATTGACCTCGAGTAGGCTTAAATTTTCATAACGTCTTCATCAAAATACATAATAATTAATACTTTTTTCTATAGAGATTTAAAAAGTTACTGCATTTACAAAATATTGCTAATGCAAGAAAATTCTTCTTGTCTTGGATGTCTCCTCTCGTCTGTATCCTACGATCTATGGCAGCTGAATGTTATATATACTCATATGCCTGACTGAAAATATATAGTATTCGTTGTGTAAATTACTTAAAGAAGTTAAAAAAAAGATTGATAAAACTTTCAGGGCGATTGTATACTGATACTGTAAACATTATTATCTACATGTTCACTTTAGCTAAGTTTGACTGCACACCCGAATGCCAATTCCTAATATTTATCTATCTCCTGCATTAGCTAAAGCATTAGCTTTACCTGACCTACATATACCCCTCAAATGCTGGGTATGAAACTCCATTAAATGCTTCACAATTCCTAGAACCGAAAATTACACATGTTGTTCTTTTGGGATAGATACATGTCTACATACAAAACAAATGAAAAGACAACAAACAGTACACTTTTTTAATATGAACAGAGACTCTTAATAAGGCACCCATCAGACACAAGAAACAACAATAACAACAACAAAACAAAAAGACTTCTCTAGTGATTGATGACTTGTGGGTGACTCTAAATATGTTGTTGTTGTTGTTGTCAGGGATAACCCAAATAGAGAACTGCGCAGAACTCAACAGGTAGGACTCATTTCTTCACCTCTAACACCACCTAATGGTCAGAAGGTACCTACTACCTGTGATAATTTCAATGGAAAATTTTATGAAGATGAAAAAGAAAAACATTTGCCCAACATTTGTAGGACAGTGTAGGCACTTATCACCGCTGCTCTCGTACTTTCACAATTTACACACTAATAAAAATTGAACGAAAAAAGATCAAAGAAAAAGAACTTTGGTCTGCGCCGAAGTTCGTATGCCCTTGAAATTCTTTAATAATTTAAATCCTTAAATAAGTTTTCTTTCTCAAATATTTTTGTATTTCAAAAGCTTTTGTTACATATTTTAAGTTATTTTTCACTAAAGAAAGTTTAATACGGCATTTTTTTTAATAAGGCATTTTTTTGTAAAGTAGCGTTCCAATCGAAAGTTTCTATATGCTATATCGACACAGCTTCTCGCTCTGATCAAGAATATATATTATTAGGGACAAAGTTACCTTTTGTGGATTACAAACATCTGCCTTATTTTGTAATACCCTCTTCAAAGGGTATGGAAATAAATTTCTGAAAACGAGCTTAAAAGTTATTGTATATGAGTCGAAAGCTTTTTTTGCTCAAGTGAGATCGCTGAGTGTAGGTGTAAGTGTGTGTGTGTGTGTTTGTGTCTGTGTGTATGTGTGAGCTCTCTCAGCTTATAAGTAGCAGCTACGACGTTCTATCTCGCTTAGTTTCAAACTGCGATTCATAACGGGCAACAGCAAATCAAAATAGTTTTGTTTTTTCAAAAAATTTTCAACGTGAGTGAACCCCAAAGAGGAAAATAAAAAAGAAAATATTCGCTAATATTTCGAAATTAATCTGATAAACTCACATAAAACAAGCAATTGACAATAATTATAAGAAATTTGCAATTAATGAAATGAAAACTGTGGAAAATTTGTAGTTTATTGTTGTTGTTGTTGCTTCTTCTTTGGCTCTGCTCGAGTGCAACTTGGCGTGGCAAACCAGTCTTGTAGCAATCGTCCCCAAAAAGTGGTGCTCCTCCTCTCAGCTGTTTCTGTTTCTGTTTCACAGTGAAATTTCTTCAAGTCAACCATCCAGACCAATTTAATTTTTCGGCTTTCTGTCATCTGATTACAGCAACTTTCTTGTTTTTTAGTGACTGTTTTATTTCTGCTTTATAGGTGAAGTAAAAGATGTTAAGACTCTGGGCATGCCTTTTGCTCTTGGGCTGCCTTACCCAGGCTGTGCCATTTTATGGAGGAGAGTAAGTAGAACACAAAAGAAATTCCTCGAAAACTCATCAAAAAAAAAAAACAACAAATTCAAATCTGTGTTTGGTGTTCGTTTCATGCACATTTCATATGTTTTGACTACTCACAAGTAATTGAAAGTAATTAAAATCAAGTAATTAACTATCAAACAAAATGTGCCTTGGTTGTGGTTATCCTAAATGTCTTTAAAGTTGATATCCTGCCCCTAATTTTGGTTAAACTTAGAAAATTGTAGATTTCTACATTATACTGTAGTATTTCATAGTTCATTCCCCGCCCTAGGTTTTTCAATTTAATTTTTTTACTATTAATTTTCCTGCTTTTACAGTGTAGATAGTCAAATGGATTTAGAATTTCAAGATTCGGTGGATATCTCCTCATCAGAATCCCTTCAAACCAGGTGAACATATTAAAGTTTTCATTCGATTTTCTCAGTCATGACAGTCAATAACCCTTCAGAATTTTACACGACCTCCAAACAAACACAAATATTAAATAATAGTAAATATTTTTCACAAATATTTGTTAGAAACTTCTTTTATGATTCTGTTCCCCAAATTGACTGGCTTCCCGTAAGTAGTAAAGTTTAGAGTAAATGTTGAAATTTTTTGTAGGCTTCTTTTATTTGTGTTGGGTGAAATTTTTGCTGCGCTAAACGAATTGACAAATAAAGTTGACCGAAATGAAATGCAAAAAAACTAAAAAGAGCAGAAGAGCAAGAATACCAAAAACCCAAAAAAAAAATCCCCAACTCAGACAGAAAGAAAGTCAAATTGTAGGTATGCACACACACACACACAGATATATATATATATATATATATATATATATATACATATATATAGTTCAATAGTGACCCCAATTGATAAACTCAAAAGAGATTGTTTCAATCCAAGTAAAATATGGCTAACCCTGCAGTTCAAATCATTTCTGTTGAGATCGGTTTAGGTCTGTTCTTTCTGCTTTTTTTGCAAAGACAGACAATTGCAATTCAAGAAGAAGAAGATGAAAATGAAGAACAATGTTTAGCCAAAGTGGGGCATCCGTTTTTCTTTTTGCAATTGAAGCTGAGATTGCCGCCGCGGGACTACAACTTGGGCAACCTTTATTCTTCCTCTCTTCACTTGGCTGAGTTTGTTGCTTGTTGGCAACCTTTCAGCTTCCTTCCCACTTATTCGTCATTTTGACACCATTCTTCCTCTTCTTCTTCTTCTTGCCTGTGGTGGTTTATCTCTTGTGATCGTGAAGATTCATTTTGCTCGGCAACCATGAAACTAATTGACATTTGACACATCATTAAGTGCAATTTTTCGGTAGCTTTTCGTGCGAACCAGGTAAAGCCTAACAAATGATAATTGTATATTACACCCTGTATGTGGGTCACCCAGTATCAACTGCCTACAACTAGTGACATTACAGTTTGGACCCAAATTAAATCAAGCAACCAATTTATCACCCTTTCGACCGCCCCCTTTCCTTACCTATTATCATTATTTTGCCACTCTCTGTGGCCAATAACTTTCGCTTTGGTCTTTTTCAGTGGAGTGCAACCAATTTGTTTACACACACACACACACACATAATTAAACACAATAAAGGGAAAAGTTCTAAATGAAGATAATTTGAACAACTATTTTCACTCTTTCTCTTTAATTTTAGTTTGTGTTTTTTAAATGCAACTACAAGTTCTTAGATCTTTCAGCTCTCTTGTTTCATAGGTTCGAAAACTACTTTTAGCCATATTGGCAATCTATTTTTAAGATAGATGTCAAAAGTTTTTAGAATGAAATAAAATTTATAAATATTTTAACGTTTGTTATATTCACGTTACAAATGAAAAACTCACTCTCCTTTACATTCGCCCAGTTCGTTTAACTCTCAGACTAAAGACAATAAATACTTCGTCGTCGACAGTCTCGACACATATCATGGAATCACAGTTTTTTGTCGGATCATTCAGTCAGTTAATGTCGAGTGGTTTTAGCCCTTGTGTTGCTCACGTCTGAACGTATGACTCATGAAGAGGCTTTCAGAAGTCAACCAACTGTGGACCAATGCTAAACAGATACATACAACAATTTGTTTACGTTTTTATTTTAGAAGATTTTTGAAAATTATTTCGTTAGCGCTTAGTTATTATTATGAGGTTTCTTTTTTTTGGTTTTTAATTAGCTTCCGTATGTCGAATTTTAATGAGCCGGTTCATCCCATAAAGGAAATCTAAGAAGTCTTTGTTATAGAAAGTCAAACTGACTCATATGGGATTTATATTTAAAAACTAAAAAGTTGGGCGTTGAGAATAATAGAATTCGTTTTGACTGGCAATAAATTCCATTTGATTGATGAACAAAATGCAACTTGAAGTTGGCTGAAAAAACAAATTATTTGGTTGCTATTTGTTTTGGGCACTTAAAAAAGTTATTTTTATTTGATTTGTCTATATGAAGAGTACAAGGAGGGGGAAGAACTACTTAATATGCAGATCAGACAAATGCTGCGCAAAACAAAAAAAACTCTAAACAATGAGCACGATCAGCAGTTTAGTATATAGTATATATAGAGTGGTTGAGGGAGGAGACTAGGGGGGAATACTGTGCGGGCTTCTTCTTTAATGTGCGGGAACCAACAGGGCATATGAATTATGGTGTTCCGTTTCGTTCTATACAAAATGGAATTTGCATGAAATACACACACCACTGAGTACACACACACTAACACCCGACCTCCACCCCACACTAATCCCCACCCACTTCATTTTACCTCACCCGAATTCGGCCAGCTTTATGCAACATTTAACACGCCCATTGCCGATGCTTCAACAACGCACCTCGCTCTTTGCGCCCATGCCATTTGCACCGCTAGAACCATTGCATGCCCAGGCCTCGCAGCGCATGGCCAGCTTTTGGCCAGCGGCTGCTCCCCCACCATTGGCACCACAGCGTCTGCCCCTCACTAATGCGCCACAATTGTTGCCACCACTCTATAGCGGTAGTTTTGGCAGCGATAGCGGCGATACGGAGTTCATTCCCCTGGAACAGCAGCAGCAGCAACATCAGCAAGGACGTCAAGTTCCTGCCACAGTGGCCGTGGCCCAAGCAGGACAACCTCTAGGTGGTTCAAGTGCCTCTGGCCTCGAGCAAAAGCCTTTCAGTAAGTCACAAAACTTCTACCCCACCCACTGATCTTTATAAATTTTGGTTTATTTACAGATGTCGATGCCATTACGACCGATATTAATGCTCCCAATCCAGCAGTATTCTTCCAGCAATCATTCCCATTCTTTGGCAATGAGTTCTTCAATTCGTTTGGCGGTTTTGGCATTGGCAATGCTCAGGAACCTTGGTGGAAGGGGTAAGTAAGCGACTTTTCTTAAGAAATATGTAGATAGTTTGTCTCTGCTTTTCCATTCATTGGCCATTTGAATATTATTTAAATTTTCCATTGAATTTCCATTGATATGGTCAGTGGGTTCGTTTCTTCTTTTTTTTCTTTCCTAATCGCTGCACACGACTGACTGACTGACTGACTGACTGAGTCGTCTCTCAGTGTCTTTGGTCGGTCTCAGTTGGATGTTCTTGGCATTTGGGCAATTAACCGCACACAATGTCAAGTTCACTTAAGCCTATTAAATATATTTTTTCCATATTTATTCAAATATTTCTTTATTACTAGCTTATCTCTTCAAGCTTGTTTGGTGAGATTATTTTTCAAAGCTCAATCGAGCATTAACAATTAAATTAAAAAATAATTTTCCATACTATGTGATTTTTTCTTATTCATGATTGCTAGCAGCTGGGCCAATTAATTGCATCTACTCAGTGGTCAAGTCAGTTGAATGAATATATAAGCATATATTGGATAAATGCAAGCCATATACACAGATATATACATATATAAGTTGAATCTAGCTTGCACTTTTCTAAATTGTCATTAGAGTAAAAAAAAGCAAACAAAACGAAACCAACCAACAAAAAAAAAAGGGTGAAATCAACTTGTTTACGTTTGCGTTTAGAGAATGAAAGTCCGCAATTGAAAAATTAGCACTATATATATACACATAGTTATATACAGATACATATATACATATATATCCACATTTTTATGGAGGGCTGTGAAATTTCATTAAAAAAAAAAACCTCTACGCACACAATGAGCTCGTATTCAGTAGCCATAATTGAATTGATGCCAGGCAAAGTGGTTAAGCTATATATATATATACATATATCAGTCTCTGTATACGATATATACATATGTATGAGTGAGGCAGATCTATGTGCAAATTTATAAAGCAAACATTATTCAGTAACAAGTGCCAATGGTAGTCTGATCTAATGATAATCTAATGGGATCTATGACTAAGTTATTGGACCGAACTATACCTGGTTGGTTCAAGACATTACCAAAGGGGGCATTGACTTTTCCGATTTGCAAGTTTCTTATTTATAATTTACATTAGCAGTTAGAAGCAAAACTAATTCGAGCGCAAAATAATCAGGCAAAAGAATCATTGAACAAAAAAGGAATTCAATTTATATATGAAAATCGCAGCAAAGGAGAGATCTGGACTATTTAGAGCATGGACAAATTCAGTGAAGTCGAATTAATATAACATATTGCAAGATTGTAGACTTTTTTGATTGATAAACTTGGAATTATTTCATTGCAAATGTTTTTCTAAACACAAAACTATAACTTTTTTTCTACCTCAAGAAATGGTTTCAAAAACCTTGTTGGATTCTTTGATTCTAGTCCATGTTAACTGAAATAGATGCCAAGATTAGACTTATAGGCCCTTATAGGCTATCAAAGCTTTATTTGGTGATCTCTTTTAATTCAAATTTTCTTTTTATTTCTCAGGCCCAATGTGTGCACCGAAAAAGAAGAAAACGAAAGCACATCTCCAGACGCTGATGTTGATGAAACCGTCGACACCTTTGGCCAAGAACGTGATGGTATTGGCAGTGTGGTTCGCTCGCCGCTGTTTGGCCAATTCCAGTTCAGTGTGAACTCTTGCGCCGAGAAACCAAATAAGCATGTCTGCACCAAGATGTGAGTATGGGGAATGGGAAAACTGAAAAATTGAATAATTTCCACGAGTGTTTCTTCATTCAAACTTGCGTAGCATCAATCAAAATGGCAAAAAGAAGACTCTGACGCTAACACGCCAATGTTGCCATGGCTATGGACGTCCCAGGAATGCCGACTTTGCTACACCCTGTGAAAAGATCGAAATCAAGGATATTGAGGCGACAGCAGCTGACATGGGTGCCAAGCAGTTCATTGAAAGCGCTCGCAGTGCCGGACAATTGTCCCAGATGCTGGGCAA
Organism: Drosophila willistoni; assembly: GCF_018902025.1. Taxonomy (NCBI): domain Eukaryota; kingdom Metazoa; phylum Arthropoda; class Insecta; order Diptera; family Drosophilidae; genus Drosophila; species Drosophila willistoni. The sequence goes on along the minus strand of NC_061086.1, from coordinate 26,981,004 downwards.
TAGCCAAAAGGTTACCCTATTCTTGCCCAACGATGCCGCCTTTGTGGAATATCGTGGGGGCCAGCAGCAGCAAGAGAATAACGTCGAGGATGCCAAAGCGGAAGCATCGTCCACATCGTCATCCAATACACCATCATCGATTTACAAGCTTCATGCAGTCCTTGGTGAAATTCAGCTAGAAGATGTGCCCAATGAGAAACTCCTGCAAACTGAATTGCCCGATCAGAAGATACGCATCAATAGCTATCAGTTGCCACCTGCTTTGGGCTTGGAGCCATATCGATATGCCGCCAATTGTGTGCCCATTGAGAAGCATGACAAGCTATCCGAACAGGCCTTGGTCCATACACTGAGCGGTGTGCTGAAACCTCTTACCAAGAATGTCATGGATATCATTAGGGAGCGCGCTGATTTGTCCATCATGCGTACCGTCTTGGAGAAGACCAATATTAGTGCCATCCTCGAGTCTGCCGACAAGCCGGTAACCATTTTTGTGCCCACTGACAAAGCATTCGATAAGCTGGAACCACATCTACGACGTGCCCTGAAAGAAGGACGTGGCTGTGCCTCAAGTGAGTAGCAACTGAATGAGAAAAAAAAACTCCTATTAACATATTAATCTCTTATTACCCCTTTAGACATTCTGAAGAATCATATGCTGGATTTGACATTCTGCTCATTGGCCACTGTGCCGGGGGCCAAGACAACAGCTTACAATCTCTTGGGTGAATCCCTCCTGCTCAATCGTACACAAACTCCACAAAATCAGACCGCCATCTACATTAATAATGTGGCGAAAATCTTGGATGCCGACATTATGGGAACGAATGGTGTGATCCATGTGATTGATACCATTTTGCCAACCGAATCGGCTCTGCCAATGACCACTCTGATGTCCCAGAAGAATTTGACAATATTCAAACAATTGCTTGAGGCTTCCGGCTATGACAATCAGTTCGATGATCTGAATAATGTAACGATCTTTGCTCCCACAGATAAAAGCTTGCAGAACACAGAATGGGCACGCATTTTGAAGGAGCAGCCCGAGCAACTGCATCAAAATGCGGATCTGTTGAAATTCCTTAACTATCATGTGATTAAGCCCATGATCAAGACCTGTGATCTATCGGAGCAGTCTCTGCCCACGGTGGAGGGCAGCAAAGTGCGTTTGAATCTCTATTCGACCCATGCTCTCTTCTCCGATGTTATGAATCGTGCCACCGTCAACTGTGCCCGTCTAGTGCACTTTGATGACGAGAGTTGTGGTTCCGTTTTACATCAGGTCGATCGTCCACTCAGTCCACCCAAAAATGTAAGCAATTTCCATTCCATACTGCTACGGATAACTTACCAAATGAGTTCTCTTTTCTCTAGAATCTCTTGAAAATGCTGGAGGCTAATCCCAACTATAGCAAATTCCTCGATTTCGTTCGTGAAGCTAATCTGACCCAATTACTAACCAACGATTCGCATAGCTATACCCTGTTGGTGCCCAAGAACGATGTCTTCGAGGAGTTCAGCGAGTCGAGTGAATCGTCCAAGAACCCAGCTCAGAGCCAAGCGGAAAATGTGGCTCTTGTCAAGACTCACATTGTGGAGGATGTTGTCTGCTGTGCTGGCATTATTCCCACAAATTGGCCATTTGTCCGCTCCATTGAGGCTATTTCGGGACAACATTTGCGCATTACCCGCGATCGTCGGCCCAAGATCGAAAACTCTGGGGTCACCAAGTGTGATGTGATGGCCACCAATGGCATTCTTCATGAGATCAACGACATCATTGTGCCCAGACAGAAGCCGGCCCAGCGTCAGCATCAATTGCTGCCTCCAGTGGGCGGAAACTTTCAGCCACAGAGAGATTTCGATGTCTTCTTCTAAGGAATCTAAGGCTATGTGATTCCTTCTCTCACTGATTGTCAATATACAAATATATATATATATTTATATTAATTTTTAAACGATTTGTCAATGATTGGTAACCAATATGCATCTCTGATAAATACAATAAATAAGTATTTATAAAAATATAACAAAATATCTGTGAAACGAATGTTCCAGAAGTAGAAAATCTTTTTAAATGAATTTCAATATGAATGGAAATAGAGAAGAAAAATCCAAAAGCCGATTAGATAACGACTTCTTACCCATAAAAGTATTCTACTTGAATGTCCTAAATAGATTAACAATTAATACAAGGTTAAAGCAAAATTTCATTTGGATTTGGAATAGGTTTAGGAATGGTTTCAGAAATATGAGTCATGAGTCCGCTTTTTCATTCCTTCTGTTGTTTCTCTTTTTGTAAAATGTCTTATAAATATGTTGCGCACCTTTTATATATATGCATGTATATACTGTTAGAAATAAAATGATAAGTTTATGATGAAACTAAAGGCAAATGAATTGGCAAAAAATAAGTAGTTAACAATACTTCAAATCTTTACAAACGTTTTTTTGCAGTACTCTATTTAGTGAACAAACTTGTAAACAGTTCTTAACTTACATATATACAGCTAACTAATACATTTTAAGAGAGTATTTTAAAATATAGCCCTCTCTTTTAATTATCTAGCCAACTGCACACAATCAAGCCCTATTATCACAAAAAGTACTCAGTTTTTTGGGGTATAAAAACGCCGATTCCCGCAAACACTCAAACAGTTCTCTGTCAACACTCTATAGAAATGTCGGGCCAACTGCCAGCAACGTTTGTGAAGGGTTTTCACAATGAGGAGCTAGTGCGTCGCATGGAATATCGTCCCTTGGGTAATACAGGACTAAAGGTGTCGAAAATTGGCTTCGGAGCAGCCACATTGAGTGGCCTTTTCGATAGCGATAAATTCAAATTTGACAAGGAGGAGGGCATTCGAGCAGTACAGGAAGCCATCAAATCGGGAATTAATTATATAGACACGGCTCCGTTCTATGGGCAGGGCAGATCGGAGCAGATCCTTGGTGAAGCTTTGAAGGATGTGCCACGTAAGGCGTATTACTTAGCCACCAAAGTGGGTCGCTATGAACTCGTTGCGGAACGTATGTTTGATTTTACTGAGAAGAAAACTCGGGAAAGTTTGGAGAAAAGTTTCAAACTCTTGGGACTAGACGCCGTGGATGTTCTACAAGTGCATGATGTGGATGCAGCTCCTAGTTTGGATATGGTATTAAATGAAACCATACCAGTCCTGGAAGAGTATGTTAGGGCGGGCAAGGCACGCTTCATAGGCATCACCGGCTACGATTTGGATATCCTTAAAGAGTGTGCCGAACGAGGCAAAGGACGTATTCATTTGATGTTGAACTATGCTCGTTACACTTTGCTGGATAACACGCTACAGCGATTTATGAAGGACTTCCAGGGACTCAATGTGGGTGTGATTTGTGCTGCAGCTCATGCTTTGGGATTGCTTAGCAATGCTGGCTCTCAGATCAAACATCCTGGCAGTAAGGAACTTCAGGATGTGGCGATACGTGGTGGCGAAATTTGCAAGCAACGCGGCGTGGAGCTTGGAAAATTGGCCATGTACCACACACTGCAATTGGATGGGGCAGCTACCTTCCTCGTTGGCATCCCCAATCGACATATGCTCCAGATTAACCTGGATGCAATTTTCAATGGACTCACATCGAACGAACAGGAAGTCTTGCAGTATCTACGTGAAAAGTGAGTACAATCGAGATTTGGAATTGTGCAAGTCGAATTTGGTGTTAGCAATTGCATCACTCGTCTCGAACTTGGCCTCTCAGTTAACCAGTTTCCAACTCACTTTTCTTCTCTTTCTTTTTCAGTGTCTTTACAAAATCCTACAGTTGGGGTTCGACTTTGTCCTATATCAATGACTTTAAATGAAAATCATATTTATATGTAATAGAAAATTGTAATTGTTACCTATTTACCTGTATATATTATTTGTTAAAAATCAATAAATTACTATAACATAAAATGATAATCGAAACCATTTGACTTGTTTAATAAAAACTGCCTTAGTTTTAAATATGCTAAAAATATCGTGTATGAGGATATCTAAATACAAATTTGAATCATCTTGGCTTTTAAGAATTCTTTGGAAAGAACTGTTTCGGTGGATCTTTCAGGATTTTTCAGTGATTGTTTTATCATAGCGAATCAGCCAGACATATTTTGCTTAGGGTGTCATATGTAAGGTAATAGAAGGTAGGTATGTGGAAAATTCACTAGGGCGTATCCTAAAAGAAGAGAAAACAATTTAAAATGAATTCTCTTAAAACGGTAATTTCCGCATAAAAATAATTAGAAGTAAATTTTATATTTCACTCGCAACATTTTTGTAATAATATTAGTTAATTATAATCCTCTTTGAAAATTTCGTTCTTATACAAAGATACTGAAATATATTTAATAAAAAATGTATTTGATATAATATACTTATTTGATGGAACAAAAAAAAGCATCTTGATAAGGCTTAACGTTATGAAAAATATTGTGAAATTCTATACAATTTGGTGGGAGGGGAGGGATTTTTATCTGCTCTTACCATAATCATATCAGTAAAATTTTCGCTTCTATCAATAATATTTTATAATTGTTAATAGATAGATACAAAAAGCGTTTCAAGTGGACATAATTGGCAATAAAGTTCTCAAGATAAGAAATTATGAATAAACCAGTTAGATTAATTTATTAAATATTATTGATATGATTGATCGAAGGGCCTCGAAGAAAGAGATTTTCCTTTTTTCAGACAGTTGACGCCCATGTTCAAGTGCTCCTCTTCTCTAAGAGAATACCTGAGCACTTTAAGAGCAATGTAACGGCTACCTCATTTATAGAGGCACACACACATACATACACACAAAGTCATTTACTCGGTTCCATCTCTTATCGCCCTGGTTACAATTGAATAATTTGCCCCGCTATTCGGGGTATAAATAAGCCGCTCACAGCATTGAGTCGTTCAGTTCTATCCGTTCTGTATTAGAGAATCATGTCGGGCCAACTACCAGCAACATTTGTGAAGGGCTTCCACAATGAGGAGCTAGTGCGTCGCATGGAATATCGTCCTCTGGGCAACACAGGACTAAGGGTGTCCAAAATCGCTTTGGGTGGAGCCACATTGAGTGCGTTGTTCGATAGCAAATTCGATCGTGAGGAGGGCATCAAAACTGTGCATGAGGCCATCAAATCGGGAATCAATTATATCGATACGGCTCCCTTCTATGGACAGGGCAAGTCGGAGGAATTGCTTGGTGAAGCCTTAAAGGATGTGCCACGGGAGGCTTATTACATAGCCACCAAAGTGGCTCGCTATGAACTGGATCCTAATCTAATGTTCGATTACACAGCCGCCAAGGCTCGGGCAAGTGTTCAGAAGAGCTTAAAACTCCTGGGCCTGGATGCTGTCGATGTCCTGCAAGTGCATGATGTGGATGCAGCTCCCAGTTTGGATATGGTATTAAATGAAACTATACCAGTCCTGGAAGATTATGTAAAACAAGGCAAGGCACGCTTCATAGGCATCACTGGTTACGATGTTGATGTCCTGAAGGAGTGTGCCGAACGGGGCAAAGGACGTATTCATTTGGTCCTCAATTATGCTCGCTACACTCTGCTGGACAACACACTTCTGCGTCACATGAAGGCCTTCAAGGAGCTAAATGTGGGTGTCATTTGTGCGGCTGCCCATGCTCTGGGTCTGCTCAGCAATGGTGGCCCACAAGTCTGGCATCCCGGCAGTGAAGAGCTCCAAGCTGTGGGTCTCCGTGGTGCCGAAATTTGCAAGCAACGCGGCGTGGAACTAGGAAAATTGGCCATGTACTACACCATGCAATTGGATGGTGCTGCTACCTTCCTTATTGGCATTCCCAATCGTCGTCTGCTCCAGATCAACCTGGATGCAATTTTCAATGGACTCACATCGAACGAACAGGAAGTCTTGCAGTATCTACGTGAAAAGTGAGTACAATCGAGATATGGAATTGTGCAAGTCGGATTTGGTGTTAGCAATTGCATCACTCGTCTCGAACTTGGCCTCTCAGTTAACCAGTTTCCAACTCACTTTTCTTCTCTTCTCTTTCTTTTTCAGTGTCTTTACAAAATCCTACAGTTGGGGTTCCACTCTATCTACTGTGAATATGTTTAAGTGATTGAACATCCAGATCATGTGTAAATTTAAAACTGAATATGGACTAATTTATTGTTATATGTATTTTATTCTGGAAAATGAAATAAAAAAATAATCAATCTACTCATATGTTTCATTTGATTTTATTTGTCATATCAGCTCAAGTTCATCCCTAAGATCAGTTGTCATATGTAAATAAATAAATTAAAAGCCATTACTAATAATACCTAATTATATTTTGTATTATCTATAGCTTATGTATGTATATTGATCACAACAACACAAAAGCCGGCATCGTCTCTATTTACTTTACAGACGACAGTTCTTTATAAATATATAAGTATATATAAACAGGTATAATATGACTCGCTTTACATGGAACTGCAGTTCAGAGAGACTCTAAGAGAGTAAGGCAATGCCCTCAATGCAATTTCAGTAGAGCATTGTGAATGAAGTGAAGGGGAAGTTAGTAAGGGCGCTCATTGAAAATGAAGAAAATTAAAGATAATTTTAGCCTTTTCCTCGACTTAAAGGCTCGATTGTCAACTAGAACTACTAACATTTTTGTGTTTTATTATTAAGATTTCAATTCGATTGTCTTCAATGCATATGTATGTATATGGTTCATATCTTCTCAAATTTAGACTATTTATTACTAGAGAGATAGATAAAAACATATATAATAAATGAGATTTGATGCATTAGCCGGACTAAATTGAATTAACAAAGAATAGTTTTAAATATATAAAAAACCTAAGTAGATTCACCATTAAGTAGGTATTTAATCTGACGTCATAAACAAATAATTAATTAGTCATAAAGCAGGATCAGCAAATGATACAGTCCCCGCGCCTTGAGGGGAGTTTTTAATCACAGAAAAGTTGATTTAATGTTCATTCATGAAATTAATTTGCTCAAATATCAAAAAGTTTAATGCCGGTTTAAGTTGCGCATAATCTGAGTAATAACTTCTTGAATTCGGTTAAAAATTGGGCGAAAATACAGTCGGAAGAAAAATACTGTTGTATAAAAAGTTAATTAAAAAATAGACAACATTATCTTTGATCGATTTCCATTCATATTCCAACTTTTCAATTTCTACAATCTTTTCTAAAATTACTACAGAATTATTATTTAATTGCATACCTAATGAAACATTTCAATAGGCGAAAACATGTGAAACAGTTACCCTCAATTGCTCTAAACCAGCCCTGTACTCATGTCAGACATATCAATTTCATACATCTGTTTGTTCTGAATCTCTCGCTCTTTCGTTCAGAGTACTTATGCCCGCAAACAGTTTATATTCAAGTGGGCTCTTCGATATCAAGAGAAGAGCATCTAACCGATCGGGATTCCCACACATGTGTGTGTGTAATTGGGTGTGGCGGAGCTTGGGGGGGGGGCTCCAAACACTGATTACAAATATGAAATTCTGGAATAAACATTACTGAATTGCCAAAACTTGGCTATCAGTACGTTCTGCGACTTCTGCGGCGTTGGTTGAATTTCAACAGAGTGCGAAATATATTTCTACTTTTTTATATTTAATAAATAATAATTATAATGTCTGGAATATTGCCGGCTACCTACGTCAAGGGTTTCCACAATGAAGAGCAAGTCAAGCGTATGGAATATCGTAAATTAGGCAAAACTGGCCTGGAAATCTCGAAAATCTCTTTCGGTGGGGGAGCATTGTGTAGATTTTATGGGTAAGTAAGAAGCTAAAATCGAAATTATTAAGAGAAGCAGTAAACATTTTTAAGAGAATTAAGTCCAATGCAAATAATTACTCTCACAGGTTTGATCTGGATGAGGCAATTAAGACAGTGCATGCGGCCTTGAAATCGGGTATTAACTATATAGATACAGCTCCATTCTATGGTCAGGGTCAATCGGAAACTGTGCTGGGAAAAGCGCTCAAAGATGTTCCCCGAGATGCGTATTATATTGCCACCAAAGTGGCTCGCTATGGAAGTGACTTTGAGAATATGTTTGACTTCAGTGCCAAAAAGACACGGGAAAGTGTCGAGAATAGTTTGAAACTGTTGGGTCTGAATTATTTGGATGTCGTGCAAATCCATGACATTGAATTTGCAGAGAGTTTGGATATTGTTCTAAACGAAACGTTGCCCACATTGGAGCAGCTGGTTAAAGAGGGCAAACTCAAGTATATTGGTGTCTCCGCTTATCCCATTTCCCCGTTAAAGGAATGTATATCACGAGCTTCCGGAAGATTTGATGTGAGTTTTATTGTCTTTGTTAAGTTTGAAACTTCTTATATTTCTTTTAATTATTTCGTTTAGACGGTTCTCTGCTACTCTAGATACACTTTGACCGATCAAACTCTGTTGGATTACTTGGACTTTTTCAAATCGCAAAATCTGGGAATCATTTGTGCTGCAGCCCATGATCTGGGTCTTCTAACAAATGCTGGACCCCAGCCTTGGCATCCTGCCAGTGCTGAGCAAAAGCAATTTGTACGCCAAGCCTCCGATTATTGTATTAAAAATGGAGTTGAACTCGGCAAATTGGCCATGTACTATACCCTGAAGTTGAAAGATGCATCGACTTTTCTAACTGGCATGCAGACAACTCAATTATTGCAAGTAAATTTGGATGCCTTTTACAATGGACTCAATGCCAAGGAGCAGGAAGTGTTTGATCACTTGACCAAAAAGTAAGTGGAAATGCTGTCCGAGTCGGAAGTTGACCAAAAAACAACAACAAGACAAAACAGCAAAAATTGTGCAACTCGGATAAAATGTTACTATTACATCATATCCACTTAGCAAATGGCTTGGAGTGGGGTTAGTGGGGTGGGGTGGGGTCCGGTTAGAGTCTGGTTATGTCCAATGTTTTATGTGCATGATCATTGTCAATCTTGGCCATCGGTTTAGTAGGCAGCCCCAACGCCAAGCGGTCCTCTTTAGCGCATTCCCTGTCTCTCTCTCTCTCTTTCTTTCTGCATTTTCCTCGATTGGCATTGCATGTTGAACTTGTTTTTTTCGTTTCCATTACCCCATAATTTTCCAATAAACCATTTCTATTTTATCCCTCATTTTTGTTGCCCAATTTTCATAATTCTCCTTTTGAAATTAATGTGCATTATGTAAAATTTTTTGCAGCATTTTCACCAAGCCTTTCAATTGGGAAGGCAACGAACTGGCAATCTACTGGGCCGCCTTAAAAAAGAAGTAAACCTTGCCATAATTCGCCTCTGTTTTGTTTGCCTTTGATTTGACCTAGAAATGAACTTTAATAACTTTAAGACAAAAAATAAATCAAATCTAATCAAAATAAAATTGTTAAAACTCATTGATAACTGATAACTACTAGAAATTGAAATTAAAAACTATTAACACCTTCCAGCAAAGATAAGATACTAAAAATAAAAAAACAGATGGGAAAGGTAAGTTATTACGGACTAGAAATAATTCCAAATGATAAGTAAATAACTAAAATTTCTTTATGCATGATTACCCAAATTCAACGTCTTGATTACATTAGTTTTTAGCCAAAACACATTTGGCCAACAAAATCAAAAGGGTCGACTAGAAATTATCCGCATAACTTTTTAAACACTTTGCTTATTAAATAATTTAATAAATAATAGCTATACATACATACATAGGTGGATCTATGACTGTAAAATGGGAGAACTTTGCTCCTTAAAGTATGCAATGGAAAAAGCATTCATTATTAGCAACAAATTTACTACTTTTAATATGCCAAGCTATGTTTGTTTTCAAGAGTCTTTAAATATTCCAAAGCTTCTTTAGATGTTACAAAAAGCAAATTCTTCGACTGCTTATTACATTATTTTAGAAGCAAAGGTTCATAATTTCCAAATTTTCCTAATTTTTAAAGAAGAAACTATTTCTTTGTTTTAGAAATTCTTGAGATATCAATAAATGGTGCTTCACTAGAATTTTCCCTTAAATGATTTTCATATAAAGCAAAATGCAGATCGTTTATGCTCCTTTAATGAATGGACTCCAGGGTAACAATTTGCAATGCAACTTCCACCTTTCGCTACCACGGTCAATCACTAACTAATTAAAGCCTTAATTAACGCAGCATTAAAAAAAAACGAAAAACCACAACACGAACCAAGTTATGTGTTTTTCTTTGGTTATTTTTTTGGGAGAATCGTCGAAGCGGAGACGAAAACGGGGAAGTTTTTTCTTTTTTTTTTGAATAATGAAATCGAAAGAAAATGGGAAAAATGCGCAACGAATGCACAACAGAAATCTGACATGAAAAGCGGAAATGTCTTTGCCGCATTTTGTTTTCCTTAAACTGCAGTAAAATGATTTTCTTTCTCTATCTCCCATATGCAGTGGCCAGAAACAACTGCCAATAAGTGTAGTTTTTTATTTTGGCCTTATCACAAAGCCTTCTCAATTAACTAACTGTTGATCAGATTCTCCACAACTCACCTGTAAAAGCTCTCCCACTCTGAAGCTTCCTCTCTTTTGGACTCTCTCTCTCTCCCTCTCTCTCTGTTTTTCTCTTTGAAGCCGAGCTTTCTTTCAGCTGCTTATATGAACGGCGCGCAGTCGCAGGTGAAGCGACAGTTTTGCTTTCATCTCGCAGTCTTTTAGACGTGTCGGCATAATCGATAGAAAATTGCAAAAATATTATTTTACCAAAAGTGCATAATAATGAAACTACAAAATGGAATTTTAATTTTAATGGGCTGCAGCATGTTGCTTATGGTTCATGCAACTGGCAATAAGCACCATCAACAACAACAACAACAGAATCAAGGTAAGAAAGGTTATCGACATCGAAAAGGGCACGGCCTAAAATGGGGAAGTTCTCTTAGTTGCTGCTGTTCTAGCCAGACCAAAACAAAGAAACAACAAACCGGTTATTGACCGGCATATATCGAATTGACAGAGTAAAGATGAGTCTCATACCTATATAGTTGTTGCGGTTCGTTAGATTAACTACTTACCAGATTTTAACGGCTTTTTTGACCAGAAAGCAAGTTTTGTTTATGTGAAAATTCGCAACCATCGATTTGCTAGGTAATATTTACTTTAAATATTTCTTTAAAACCCAAAAAAAGTTAAGAATTTCAATATCAAAGCCATGGAACATAATTTAGATTTCTATATTCCTTTTAAACTCATTAGAATTTAATTAAAGAAACTACCACTTTCCCAAATCGACTTATAATTATTTCCAACATCAGCATCAGGGCAAAAAATTACAAGGGACAAAGAGTTTAGTGTTTAGAAATTATTCAATACTTTAAACAATTTAATGAAAACTTAATTAAAAATGAAGACAAATTAGAAAATAGCTTTGCGTAAGTTTTTTAAAAGTTCACGAACTAAAAAGAAACAAGTAAAGCGATGTAACACTGTGATAAATGTCAACCGTAACCATTACAGAAATCTGGGAACAAGACCTTTCGGACACTTTCAAAATCGAGGGCAGCGATCAGGGCATACAGAAGGTCAATCTAAAATGTGGAGCAAACTCAATGAACGTGATGCTGGAAACGGAGAAACCCTTCACAGGTGTCATGTACACCCGTGGAAGTTTCTATAAGCAGACGCCACCTTGCTTCATGAAGCCAACACAACAGCAGGGATCTCGGTCGCTCGAAATGAATTTCGAGTTGGATCAATGTCAGACCCTTAAGGAAGGTGAACTCTATACTAATATTGTGGTAATCCAAAATGATCCGGAATTGATAACACCCGGAGATTCGGCTTTCTCGTTGGAATGTGATTTCCGTCAGCCACGAAGCTTGGATGTTGAGGCCAGTATGCAGACCAGGGATAGGTAAGAATTATCATTCCATATGTATGTTTCATATAAGATGTGATTATTATCTCAATGATTACAATAAATAGAAATCCACAAAAGTTGCGCGGAGCACGTGGTGGAGCACGCCAGCGTCAGTAAAGCATCAGATTCATAAAAAAAAACCACCATCTCAACTCCTAAGTTTTACTTCTACCATTTCTGTACATAAGGTACAATCAAATTTCCAATTTTATCTCTGTTTTGTAAACTAAAACCATTTTTAGAGCTTTACTAATAAGACATCAGAACAAGAGACACTAATTTTGACACCCAAAACATACAAACATACATACATTAATACATACATTTTCACAGAGTTGCGACAGGTTCCAAAATTACACTCACTAGTCCTGATCCAGCAGCACCTACGGAACACTTACACAATTCGGTGTTTAGTCCAAGTGATACAGTTGAATATATACCAAAGTTTAGTAAACCAAATGAAACCATACGCTTGGGCTCTGTGGAGCAAGTCGAACTCCATGAAAGAGATGAACTCTAACCAAAAACAAAACTATATTTGCACTTAGTACTTTCTTAACAAACATCATAAACAACACAACACAAAAACAAAAATTACAAAAACACTCCAAACAACAGGTGAGGACACGCTATTTGCTACCATAATAAATAATAAAATCAATGTTTGTTGATTTCAAAACGGGATTATAGTTATTATTACTAAGCAATACTAAATACAACGTCCTTTTCGCAGGAAAAACACAACGGCACCAGCTTTGAATGCAACGGAAACGGAACACCCAGGCGAATCTAAGGAATATTAACACACACATTTTTATGCAAAACATCAATTGTGTATTCATTTTCATTCTAAAATGGTTTCTTTCATATCCTGTGATAATTTTTTAAGTTTGGTTTTAAATAAAAAATGAACAAAACAGTAATTTACTTCAATACTTGTTTCTCATGGGAATCTATTACCACATTTATATAATATAATTATATTATCTATCAAATCCACAAAAAGTGACGGAAATTGTTACTACAACCCTTGATGCAAAAGATTTAAATTATGAAAACAAACTTAAATTTAAATAAAAGAGTCGATTTATATCGATATCGATAACACATGTTACTGTCGATGGTGCAATCGATGCATTTCTCACTTCTATTGTTTATCGTCTACTGCAACTCCCAATACAACGCAAAATTAAACTAATTTAATTAAATAAATAAAAACCTTTTTAATTTCTGCATTTTAAAGCAAAAAAATGAATCGCGAAGTTGTTCAGTCGCTGATTTTTGTTTTAAGCGGCACTTTTAATGTTCTGGTGGTGAAGTAAGTAAACAAAAAACTTTAAAACAAAGGAAAAACGTAATAGGGGAAAAACTATAATATATGTATGTATTTACATATGTGCATTTATCCACAGATGGGGCTACAATCTTGAGGTAGAGGGCAGAGATGGTGAAAAATATAGATTCTTTCACCCTGTATTTTTGACTTTTCTAATGTTTTTTGGAAATCTTCTGAGTTTGTGTTCTCGGAACAGTGGACGGGTAAGTGTACTTCGTCTGAATAAAACCGGCAACCAATTCGATTCAATATATGTATGCATGTATTTCTATAGAATGAGGAACAACTGCTTTACGACCGAGCTGAGTTTAAGCCTTTAAAAATGCTTCTTCCTGCTTTGCTGGATGCCATCGCTTCCATTTTACTATTTACTGGCTTGTACCTAACATATGCCACCAGCTTTCAGATGATAAGAGGTACGTTTTATGTTGCATTTGTCATCTGTTCAAATCACTTACATTGCACTTTCTTATCTCTCACTTTTACTCTCTCTCTTTCTCTCTTGTCTTTCGAGTAGGTTCTGCAATGATGTTTGTGGGCTTTTTCGGCACCATATTATTAAATCAGAGCCTGGGGTCACGCCACTGGTTAGCTATAATCAGCATTTCATGCGGCGTAATACACATCATTAGTATGGATTTGCTTCGAGTAGACTACGATCAATCGAGTTTGGCACATTATGACCGCAATTCCATCTTGACAGGAGATTTACTTATTATAACTGCTGAACTCCTGCATGCCATGCAGTATGTCTACGAGGAGAAGATCGTAAAGACGACAGACGTCTCCATAAGACAGGCAAACGGTTGGAAGGGTTTATTTGGTATGATTATAACTCTTTTATTGGCGGTTTGTTTCAATTATGTGCCATCTTCATTCAATGAGAGTTCACGCGGAGTTTTCGATGATTGGATTGATGTGTGGTATCAATTGAAGGCAAATGTGTGGCTTAATACTGCATTGATAATGTTCTTCATAAGTTGTGCCGCCTATGATTATGTGGGAATGGCAATTATGAAATTCTCTTCCACTGGCAATCGTCTATTGGCCGATTACTTGCGCGTATATTTTATATGGATTTTTGTCATACTGCTAGAATGGGAAGTTTTTAACTTAATGACAATGCTGGGCTTAATAATACTTCAAATGGGCATTGTTTTATATCGTCATGCTATATTTGCGGATTGGCTTAGGGCAACAGTGGCCCGCTGGCAGCGTAGTCGTTATATGGACCTAAACGAAGAGCAAAGGGACACAAATGTACCACCAAGCAGGCCAGCAGATGTTATCTAAGTGAACGTTTGGAAAGTAAGAAGTTTGAAAAGCTGTTGCAGAATGTGATAATAGAGATGGGCCTGAAGAAATGTATATCAAATATTCAATGTTAGTTTTTAAGCACGGAATAAAATTTATTGTTAACAGAGAGATTTACACAGATTTTTTTTGCTCTATGCCTAGCAAACGTTCACCCACACCCAAGAAGTAGACCATTTGAGCAATGCCGAAGAGTGGAGCTATTACCATCATTCGGCACAAGCCGCCTTTAAAAAATGCCGTAATCCCCTCATGTTTCATGGTCTTGTTAATGCAGTCGATAATTCCTTCGAATTCCTTTTCCCCATCGGCTTTTTTAATGGCCTGCACACGTGTCTTAATCACATCCAGAGGCGTGGCCAACAATGCTGAAGACATACCAGCTACTAAACCCGAGATCAACGACCAGTAGAACACTGCTTCGCCGGAGCCATCCGCTTTTCGAGGTCCCTCATTATTAATGGTTGCAAATAATGGAAAATATATTATCGAAAAGGTTATATCCCTCACCGCAGTGGCGCCCACTCCCTTATACAAACCAATGATACCCTTTTCTCTCAAAAGCTGCTTTGCTATTTGAGATGCTGTTAACTTTTTCACTTTCTTGTCGGATGCCTGGGACGAATCGGCTATGCGTCCAGCATCTTGCATTTGAATTTTCAACAGCTCCATGGGTGTGGTCACAATTATTTGAAGTGCCCCCGCCAATCCACCGGCCAAAGCCTGTTTGGGAAGTGTGATTTTGCCATCATCCGAGGCCAAACGATATCGAAAATAATCATTGGTTGCCAACTTGATGCCCTTCTCGGGTGCTATGAGTAAATTATTCACTGCCGAACCGCGATACATGCCAAAGAAACCTTCCGAAGCAATTGTCTTGCGAAAGCAATCGAAGCTATGTACATATAGGGAGCGAGGCATTATTCATCATGTAATGTAATTTGCATATGGAATCCAATTCTTACATGCTGCTGTACATTCGCTCGCCATTTGGACCAATTTGTTGATTTTGTAGACGTGTCTTAACCAAATCCAAGGGAAATACACACGAAACTCCAATTATACCCGCTATTCCGCCATTTATGATCTTGGGCAGGATTCTAGCTGGAGATGTTTAGGCCAAGTGCCCAAAGAATAAAGACATTTACTCACTTAAAACTTTCGGGTTTTTTATCGGCCATGTGTCTAAATTTCAATGTCAAAAAACAGAAATGCAACTGGAACAAAAGACCACAAGAAAATTAAGAATAACGAAACATAAGAAACACAAGAAATTTAATCTTTATATATATTTATCTTTATCATTATGTCAGCAGTGTATATATATGTATGTGTTTATATATATCTTTTTATTTGTATGTATTAGATATCTAAATAAATTGCTCTAAGTCATATTGACAACAAATAAAAAGGAAATGCAAAATCTTTTCTAATAGATACAATTAGAAGCAAAGAAGACCGAAGGGTAATTTTTTTTTTTTTTTTTGTTTTGTTATGGCAATATATAGAGAGACCTAAATTATACTAAATGAACGAAAGCACAAAACATTTACATAAATCTTAATAGCATCGATCCTTTTACATTATCTTATTGTCATTGTGAATTGAAATTTTCATTCTGCCTGTATAGTTAATAAGTATATACATACATATGTATGTAGATATATATTCGCTGGAAACAAAAACAAACTTTAACAATTGTCTTATAGAACTTTTCGCTTAAATTTGAGACTTTACAATGGACAGCTTTAACAACAATTAACACACAAAGTAAACATATATATATATAATACACATTCAACATTCTATGGATAGTTAATGGGAAATGCCTTTCATTTCTTGCACACTTTGTCGATAATTCCATTGAATTTATTTCTTTTCCACTCCAAGCAAACCTTCGGCTACTCCCAAATAGTATACGGTTTGTGCAATGCCAAACAATGGAGCAATCACAATCATACGGCAAAGTCCTCCCTTGAAGAAAGCTGTCGGTCCCTCGTGTTTCAAAGTTTTACTAAAAAGAAATGAGTTAGATTGATTGATTTGATTGTGTGATATAAGTTTTTACTGCACTTACGTTATGCAATCGGAAATGCCCTTGAACTCCTTCTCACCGTCGGCCTTCTTTATGGCCTGCAGACGTGTCTTGACCACATCAAATGGATTGACAGCCAAGGCCGCCGTCGAACCAGCCGCCAAGCCGGCCAAGAATGAACACCAGAAAACAGCTTCACCGGAACCATCTTTACGCCTCGGTCCCAAATCGTTGAGTGTGGCAAATAATGGAAAGTAGATAACCGAAAAGGTGACATCCCTTAGCCCAGTTGCGCCAATGCCCTTATACAAGCCGAAAATGCCCTTGTCTTTGATAAGTTGTGTAGCCAATTGGGTGGCCGATACCTTCTCCACGGTCTTGCCGGCCAACTTGGCAGCAGCAGCCACACGTCCTGCATCCTGCATTTGAATCTTGAGCAATTCCATTGGAGTTGTGACAATAATTTGGAAAGCACCAGCCAAACCACCGGCTACCATTTGACTTGTCAATGGCAGTTTTCCATCCTTGGTGGTCAACTTATGACGAAAATAGTCATTAGCTGTCAATTTAATGGCCTTCTCGGGTGTAATTAATAGAATATTGACACCAGAGCCGCGATACATTCCAAAATATCCTTCAGCCGCATATGTCTTGCGGAAGCAATCGATCCTGAAAATGATATGCATCGAATTGATTATTAATGAAAAGTACATATTTAGTCAATTACTTACATGCTGTTGTACATTCGTTCGCCATTTGGACCCACTTGCTGATTCTGCAGTCGCGTCTTGACCAAATCCAGTGGAAATACACATGTTACCCCAATAATGCCGGCTATGCCACCATTAATGATCTTGGGCAATAGTCTGCAAATGCAATTAAAGATAAGTGATAACATTTAATTGTGTTCTACATTTTCTCGTTTTGGCCCATTGACAAATATTTGGACTGCGCTAACTTTTAGATTAGCCTTGTTGAATGTTTTGTTGCCGTGAACTTGACAAACACTAATTGCCTATGCTAATATCACACACTAACCCAAAGCAGTATCGTATCTATGATAATGAGTATCTAAATTTAAAACAAAGCAAATAATATTAAAGTAAACATTTACATATATCGATCAAATTTCTCTTTCTCTTGTCTATTTTTTTTTGTTTTGAAAGAAAAGGTCAAAGCAAAGAGTTTTTGCGAATTTATAATATCAGAAAAAATATTTGATTCTTTGCCAGCATATCATACATATAAAAATATACAAACATTCATATATGTAAGTATTCACATTTACCCGACCAGCCGCCTAAAAAGATATTTTAAGCAATGGCAACAAAAACAAAACAAACAACAATGTGCAATACACTTGAAGAATATGTTGTAAAAGTGAAAAACATTTGGAGAAGAAATTTCAAAACAAAATTTAAGAATTTAAGAGCCCTAAGGCCGCCAAAATAACTTCAACTTTAAGTGTTTAGTAATGCATTTTAACTTACTATTTCTGTCAGTGTAGCAATGTTCTAACCCAAATAATGACACACGAAAGAAATACTATATACTATGATGTCTACTCATTATTATGTCATAGAGAATGCAGTTTTTCCCCAAATATAGTAAACTACAGAAATAGAGACTAGACTAGGGTATATTCGCTGTAAACTGAAGTTTGTTCCACCGAGAAATTAAAGACATTCTCAACTACATATATAATATATAGTATTGCTTTTATAGTTATCAATTTCTATATGTTGTCAACTGATTTTCCACTTAATGATTATTTCTCGCCTTTTTTTATGCGCGTGCACTAGATGTATATATAATATTTGTTATTGTTTTCTTTTTCTTTTTTTTCTACATTGCTTATTTGTTGTTTAATAATAACTTACGCAAATTGTTGTTGTTTGGGTTGTTGAAGTGGCTGTTGTTTTTGTTGTTGTTGTTGTATTGAGGCCATTCTGGTGAAATAAATATATGTATACATAAATAGTTTATTTAGATATAAGGAAATCGGTGTAAACTAGTTTCGATTAGAGATGAGCCAAAACTTAAACAATAAATATGCTTGTATACATTATTATAATGCTGAACTAACTTGTTAAATTATTATTGATAATTAACGAAAAGCCGCTTCTTATCAACCATTGCCTGGTGCAAAGTTTATTGACTTGCCCCACACACAGCTGAAGGCATATCAAATAAAAATTTTATACATACAAAATATTAATGCACATTTGAAAAATCCATGATATTTGCCTTTGTTGAATAAATAATTGCCCTAAAATGTTTCATTAGCATGCTAACGCCTTTATGTTAATTGAAAAATAGCTTAATACAAATACCACATATACTCTGACAACGAATAACTTGATGTTTAATTATTATATGCACTTGATGTAGAATAAATTATGGTAGTAGATTGATTATTGAGGCCCCGGGCCCTACAAATCTCTCAACCTCAGAGCCCTGTAACTCCGATCCTGTCTAAATGATAATGGATAACATCAGTTAGAGTATACCAACTTCGGTGGATGTCCATTTGGTTTTTGATATAAGTTTACTTAAACATTTTATAATTTTTTTCTGATTTTTGGTCAATGCTTAACTTAGATAAGCAACTTCTTTATCTATCCACCAAGAATATATTTTAGGCATAAAGATATCAGGAAAGTGGTAAAGGTATTCAACTTGTTATAAACTTTGCACGCGGAAATTTCAAAATGAGAGGCTACAAATGTGATAAAAAGTTCATTTCGACGTTTTTGTTGAAGGCATTTTAGATTACAGTTAACCCTGTTGCTTTTGTTGTTGTTGTGGCTGCAGTTGCCATCCACCACACACACAATTATCGATTATTACTTAAGGGGCAAAAAAGTAACTGAAATTGAAAATTTCACAACATTTCCCCCCTAACACCATACACCACATATGTATGTCACCTGGGCGAGGAAAGTGGTGAAGCGGGAGTCAAGTGTGTGGGGCAACACTTGCAGAGCTAGTGATAAATATTGTATGGGTAATTCAAACTGGAACCACTTGTAAGCGCGTATCATTTTACGTAATTTTCTCTCTTTTAGGGCTCTCTATCACAAGGCTCGAACACCTTTTAATAAATTAAAGAATTTATTGCAGACGCATAGCCATACAAACATATACGTATACGCATGTCTGTGTATTTGTTTGCTTGTATATATACATTTATATATGACGACGCTCTTTCGATTTAAAATGTTTAAATAAATTGGCAAAGCACCCGCTGGCCCCCCCTTCCCTTGCTCAGCTGATGCTGTTACAGTCGAAAACTCACATTGCTTATTATTGGTTTTTGCCTGAGACTGTATTTAATTGACTCGGTTTCACTTTCAACTTAATATATATTAATATATAGTTATGTATATTTTTTCAAAAAATACTTTATTATAATTTTCGTATTAAATGTTTGTTCGCGTTCGCGCTTCGTTCTAATCCCGGTGTCCGGCCACCTACACACACACACACACACAGAAGCACTCAGCACGAACTGTTTTAAATGTTTAAAAAAAAATGGTACTCGTAATTTTAGTGTTGGAAAATATGGAGTATCGGTGTTCATTTGGGACATCATTTGGGAGTCCGGACGCGCTGCACAACACTAGTCGATTGTTTTTGTTGAAAAATAAATCATACGCCGTTCCATTTTGCCTTATTTCACTTAAATTATTAACAAATTGCGAAATCAGCTTTTAGATAATAATAATCACATACAATGAATCTTACGGAGCAGAATCCGTATGGGAATGGCTTATTATTTGCAGGCTTCAATCAGGATCAAGGTATATATGTACAAAGTTACAAATATATGTATATGTTGTTTACATATTCACTCACAAAGGCGTGTTTTTTTTTGTATTACATATATGTATATACATGTGTATGTCAAATAATCTTTAATGGATATTGCGTTGCAGGTTGCTTTGCTTGCGCCACAGATACAGGATTTCGGGTCTACAATTGTGATCCACTGAAGGAAAAAGAAAGGCAATATTTTCCCGAAGGTCTGTGTTCATGGATTACGAAAATTCCCATCACATTGCATTTTTACCAAACACATTGTCTATTGTCTTATTTTCAGGTGGCCTGAGTCATGTGGAAATGCTATTTCGCTGCAATTATTTGGCCTTAGTGGGCGGCGGCATACGACCCTTGTATCCGCCAAATAAAGTCATCGTTTGGGATGATTTAAAAAAGTCTCCAGCCATCTCTTTGGATTTCAACCAGCCGGTACGTGCTGTACGCCTGCGACGAGATCGTATTGTCGTCGTGCTCGAGGGAGTGATTAAGGTCTATACATTTACGCAACAGCCTCAGCAGTTGCACGTATTCGAAACAAGCTCCAATCCCAATGGCCTATGTGTCTTGTGTCCGCATAGCAATAAAAGTTTACTCGCATTCCCCGGCCGACGCACCGGCCATGTCCAAATCGTTGATCTTGCCAATACAGAGCGGGCTCCTTTGGAGGTTGTAGCTCATGAGGCGGCCATCAGTTGCATTGCCCTCAATCTGCAGGGCACTCGTCTAGCCACAGCTGGTGAAAAGGGCACACTTATACGGATTTTCGATACGGAGAACGGAAAAATGGTTTCGGAACTGCGACGGGGAAGCAATCATGCAAATATTTATTGCATCAATTTCAATCATCAGTCTAGCATGTTAGTTGTGGCCTCCGACCATGGTACTATACATGTCTTTAATTTATGCGATAATAAACAAAAGGAGTCATCGTTGCCCATCATACCCAAGTATTTCACAAGTCAATGGAGTTTCGTTAAGTTCTCCATACCACAGGGACCACGGTGTGTTTGTGCCTTTGGTGCCGAACCCAATTCAGTTGTGGGTAAGATCATTTGTTGTCAATACTAAAACGAAGTTTATTTGTAACTTGTTTAACCTTTTCTTTTAATCCAATTTCCAGCCATTTGCGCCGATGGTCATTACTATAAATTCCTATTTAATAATAAGGGCGAATGTGGTCGTGACACTTGCACGCAATTCCTGGAACTTCAAGATGACGAATCATAAAGCTCCATTAACCTGATCAATTGTTCTATATCCTTATACCCGTTACCCTCTACTATATATCTCTATGGAAATGTGTTATACAATATTACAATTAAGCATGCTTTAATCATACGTTAAACAAACTCCGAGTTCATATATTAAAAAATAGAAGTAGTTAATCCTTTTAAACATTGCTCTTTTGTTATTTCGTCGAACCTATAAACTTAATTGTCCAAACCAAAAGAAAATGTCTTGATGTGCTGTCAGATCTTTAGAGCTATTTGACCATCCGTTAGTTGGTAAAGCTGTTGGCCAAATATCAACAGATTTGAACCAGCCCAGACCATAAAGGCGCGAGGCATTTGCGGCTCAAACTGGTTTACTTCCGATGCTGCTTTTAGAGCCAACATTTGGTAACCCTTTTGTTTGAGTCGCGTAATAATTTCAAGAAAATTGATTAAACATTTTTGGCCTTGTTTACTGTTACTGTACAACTAAATATTTTAAGTTTATTGTTCGCAAATATCACTGGAATGGAAGTGGAAAGTATTACAGATGCGTTGTGTTGTGCTCCTCAAATGCCAAATTGGTGGAACCACCTGCAGCTCTTGCCCCGTTCTGATCCTGTGATCGTGGCGCAAAGTCACTTTGCTGCAAATGAATGATCTTTGCCTGCTGCTGAGAACTGATGGGCACATGAAGGTTCTGCAAATTATCCATATTGATGACATTCGCCGGCGTTTGATTCTGCTCCATAGTTGTTGACTTCGGGGACTTGAGAGCTGCTTGCTTATGAAACAAATTCATCTCGGATTTCTTTGAAAAATGTGCTTCAATTTCCTATAAAAATGTAGAAAAGTTAATAAAGCGAAAATCTCTACTTTCTAAGGATAACTTACTCCCAGAGAACGTCCTTCGGTTTCGGGTAAAGCAAAGTATAAAACTATGGTGCCAAAAAACGCCACACTGGCATAAAAGGCAAAGGTTCCCGGCAAGGTTAGGGCGCCTACCATGGATAGAAATAGTTTATTGGACAGGAAACCAAATATATAACCCACTCCACCAGCAAAACCCGAGGCACTGTTGCGTATCTCGGCGGGAAAGACTTCACCAATTAATATCCATGGTATCATACGTATGCCCAGATGTGAGAAGAAGGCAGACAGCAGCAAAAGAATCAATGGCACCCACACCAAATAGTTGTGCTCCTGTTTGGGCACTTTTAATAATATTTCCTGCACAATTGGTGGCTTATCCGACGTCGGGGATGAGCTCGGTAATGGCTTTGCGGTGCTGCTGCTCATAATAGGTAACAATGTGGTTAACTCCACCTCCTCCCCCCAATGCGGTTCGGTTGTGGTTTCTTCAATGTCACGTTTTATACGCTCTATGTCAAACAAAGTAGTTGTCTCCATTTCATCTGGTAACAATGTGGTCTCCATTCTCGCCTCTTCCTCCCTCCGGATGGCCTGTTGTTCATTCTCAAATATTTTCGATATATTCGCCTGCGATAGAACATTCTCTTTGGGCAGTATGGCTGAGGCATTGACTACCACATTATTGACCGTAAAGCCGGGCACATCATTTAGAAAATGGGCATAGGTCGCAGTGCCAAAGAAGCACAATCCTGTGCCCACAGTAGAAACTAGAACCAATGGTCTCTTCCCAGTAAAATGAATAAGTATCACACCCATTATGGTGGCCAACATTTCAGCCACTCCCAACAGAATAGTGGCATGATATTTGTTCATTGGAGCCTTTAACGTATGAAAGATCTGCACAGCGTATGTCTGGAGCGGAGTCTTGCCCGAGAAGTGGCCAGTGAAAAATGTAAAGGAGACCAACATGAAGGGTACCAGAAAACTTCGTTTCCTCCACATACGGAAACGATTCTTAAACGTACGGCTTTCTCCGGGTGTTATGCCATCTGCTGCCTGCTCCAAGGCTTTTTTGGTAATCAGCTCATCGTAAAGCTGATTGAATTCTGCCTCAATCTTGTGTTCGGGCACCCAGCCTCTAAGCCATTGCAGGGATTTGACTGCCTCACGAAAACGCTGCTCCCTGATTAGCCACACAGGACTCTCCGGGACAAAACACAAGGCGCACATGGTGATGACGGGAAAGGCGGCACTTACAGCTGCCACACTACGCCAATCCATTAGGGATCCTAGAATGAATTGCACAAAGACCCCAGTGATGACACATGTGGTACCCAAGGCCGATAGAATGCCACGATACTTGGGCTCAGTGATCTCGGCCACATAGGTAAGCACCTGCAACAACAACAACAGAAAACAAATAACGAATTAAATGCAAACCAAATTACACACAGCTCGAAGGTCGCTTTTGAAGTTAACCTAAAGGTCACAGGTGTCATGGCATGACCCAGTGCCAGTCGCAGTGTAAAGTGAAGTTAAGTGTACGAGGAGTTTGCCAAGGGCAAGAAAAAAAAAGCAACGTAACGTATACTTAATATGCAACCACTGAATGTGTGTATGTGTGTGTGTTTAATATTACTCATTAAGTGCATATTGGTAATTAGGTTGGAAACATGACCAACACGAACTAGTTGTGGGTGTTTAGCTAGTTTAGTTTATATATATTATATATAAAAATCACTTATACGACCTATGCAATATCAGGCATTATCATCTGCTTTGAAATGGAATCAAATGTGATTAACTACGCCTCGGGAATGGAACGAATTAATTTCTTTGCCAATTTAAATATATAATTTTTCCACCTCAAAAACACATGCATCTTCGAGTTACAAAGTTTAAAACTTCAAGATGCAAATACTGCTGGTCCTTTTAATATTGAGCTTATTCAATTCTGTTCTATGTTGGGATAACAAAATAAAATTTCGCACTAGATGGCATCGTTATAGGCCAGCCAAGGTGTATGGTCCTCCAAAGAAGCCACTAAATTTTTGCCTTGCTAGTCTTTGTCCGCGTGGAGAAGAACATATTAGCTGTCTGACCCAATTCGTAAGTGAAATCAAAGCATAGTGACTAAAGTTACACTCTATTTATTTAATTAGTGGGGTGCCAATTGTGGAAGGCCGCGGATAGGTGTGGATATGTTGAAATTTAGGCAACCAATTCTCGATCTTCACAATCACTATCGTAACGAATTCGAAGACAACGTTGGTAAAAGCTGGCCCGGTCACAGAACTATACCCCCAGTAACCTGGGATGATAATCTCAGTCTATTGGCCATGCGTATTAGTAATTTATGTATTAAAGACATTTCACCATATTGTGTAAACTTGCCTGAATATCGCAATGTGGCCGAGAGTTCAGATTACTTGTTACATCACGGCATTCCGCACACGAGAAATCATTTCAATTTGTTCTTAAAAAGATGGTTTAAATACCAAGACGACAAAGATCATTTCGATTTTCGTAAATTTCCCGCAAAGCCAAATAAAGAAGAAAGATTATTTGCAAACCTAGTATTCGATAAGATCAGAAAAGTTGGTTGTGGTCTTTTAACTACCGGAACAACATGGTTTTTTACCTGTCTATATGACCAAAAAATATTGCCTGGCCAGCAATTATACCAAGTATATCAAACTAAATATGTTGGGACTTCTAACACATCCGATGTTGCAACCAATTTCACTTCTACAACAAGTGTAACGTAAATAAAACGCTCCTAAAAATGTGTTTTCTACTAAATATGTATAAAGTAATTCAATCTTAATACAAATCTTTATAGAAATAACTTTGTAACAGACGAGATTGGCTAAAAGTTGACTTAGGTATTTCGCTTAATTTGAATAAAGAAAAATGAATTTTGAAACGTTTTCGAAGATTTGAAAGTGTACTAAAGTTGTTATATATAATTTTCAGAGTTTTTTCAAGCGTTTTAGTTTTTGGAGTTTCGGCCCATGCCTACACCTGCATAATATAAGTTATAATGACAAACCTTTTGCTGACACCTAAGCAAAAATGAGAGATTGCAGTCAAAAGGCTTTGCTTAATCTTTAATAACTAGTCAATTGTTTTCTTTAATACATATTTATTGTCATAACTTAGGCGAAAACCAAACTTAACAACTTTAAATACGAAAATTTAAATATTTTTCGACTGTCAGAATTTAAGCTTTCACTTATATAATGAAAATGTAAGCATAAACAATGATTTTGTTTATTCTTAAGAATTGCACAAAATATCCGGAAATGACTTGTTTTTGTGACTTTTTAATAGACTTTTTTTTTATATACACATCTGTGAATTTCCCACCTACTCAAGAAAAGGGGATTAACTCAATACCGACATGAGACAAAATCTATGAACAATCAAAGTTTCACGTCTATTAATGCAAATCGAAATCAGCTAAACAAAAGGTGCAAAACTAAAAACTGATGATCATCTTCATAATAACAATAAATTTGAGTCCCCCACATTGTCTGCCCTAGTCAAGGTCATCAATTTGATACATGTAGATTCCCACAATCCCAGTGGATATATTAATTGATTTTAGGGTTGGATTTTGGTTTTGGATTTGAATAAACTTACCGGCGCCTCCATCAAACCGCCGCCGAGACCAGCCAAGCATAAAGCCGCATACAAATGCTCCGTACGCGTTGAAAAGTGAAACATTAACCAGGCAGCCAGCATCGGCAGATTGACAAACTAAAAGCAACAACAACAAATAGAAAACAACAACAACAAAATGATCAACATAATTGCATAATAAAATCAAAAAAAAAAATAAAAAACAAATAAAAAGAGTCACGCGGATCATTTCCAGTTCAGTGTGTCAATGTTGCATGTGGCGGAAGATGGATGGATTACAGATGATTGCGGTTAAGTGCGCACACACACACATTCAACACACACACACAAGCACCCACACCTATGGTATACACACCTGCATAGCCCTCCGTTTACCCAGAGGCTGGGTGAACAAACCTGAGAAGAGACAACCCAATGGCACGCAAATCAAATTTATCGAACCTATCAAAAAAAATAGATAGAAAAAATAGTAAATTATATAAATGAATAAGCCACGTGTATGGTGAATACTTGTGAGTATATACTTACTAAACCACGATATTTCATCTTTGTTAAGAACTATGTCACTATTGGGATCGCTTCGTCCTTCACCACCTTGAATGGCTGGTATCACAATTGTGGGAAAACCCAAAGTCATGCCATAGCCTTAATATGCCAAATATTATATTAAATTATAATTATTTATTCAAAATATATTTAAATACCTATATAGCTACATATATACAGTGGCGCACAGTTTTAAAGAGTCTACAAATAAATACATTTTGTACCAAAGATATGAATGAATATGGAAGAGGCCTCTTGAGAAGTGCCACACAAAAGTTTGCTCCTTTTTCGGAGTCAAATATCCAATTTAAATGATTATGGTCTCATTTGAAGGGAAATTTTAACTACATTTCTGAAGTTCAAGAAAACCAGTACTTTAAAATCAATTCATTCAGTTCAAGTAAGGATATAAAAGAAGTTTTTTTTTAGAATTTTTAAACACAAAACTTTAGTTAACATGAGTAAAGGCAGATGCCTTTTTTAGACTATACATTCACGAATTTCTAAACGATTTCAGGTAAATGAATAAACAATAATTCAACCTTCCACCAAAATGAGAGCAGACACTGAAAATCTCATGTGAACTAATCACAGACGAAAGGACGAAAAGTGAAACTAAATTGCCTAAA
Organism: Drosophila willistoni; assembly: GCF_018902025.1. NCBI lineage: Eukaryota > Metazoa > Arthropoda > Insecta > Diptera > Drosophilidae > Drosophila > Drosophila willistoni. Next base: position 26,953,690 of record NC_061086.1, on the reverse strand, counting down.
AATATGCTAAAGTAATTAATCTCCCAAGTGTAAGTATTGTGAATGAAACTTTGAAACAAATTTCTAGAATAATAAACCTCTTTTAAATTAAATTAAGGAAATTCCGACTGCCACTGTATATAGAGAACTTGGGAATGAAATTAGTATATATCAAGTTTTCAAAATATATATAAAATCAATGTATATTAAACTGTGTAGAAGTTTTTTAGAACAATTACTTTTCAATGTCTTTTAAATTAAACTTATTCTTATTTATCTTCAAACTTTATTCAACTAGTTTCACTCCAAGTTTTAGTTATTTTTTAATTGAAATTTAAAATGGCATTGCGAGTATTTACCGAAAAGCAATATGTTCTTAATACTAACAGCTATAAACTGTGGTAAGGCCCGTCGAAAATTACTAACTTCCACATCGTTAACGATCGCCGAAGTGCGACGATTAATATTGTTATTGTTATGGCCATTTAGCATAAACAAAGGACGATCGTTCACAGATCTAGAAGCAATTTAATATAAAAATTCAAAAAAATTAAGTTAGTTAAAACACTTTTGCTTTAGTAAAGGTGATTGTTGTATATTTTTGAGTTGTTTTTTGTTGGATTTTTACCCATTTTTTTCAGCGTTTGCAGCAACTGTTGTTGCCGTTGACTTGCCATTGCCATTGCCATTCAACATTGTGGCAAATGCGGCACTTGCACTCGGCGTTTATCTTTAGTTTTGACTGCTTGTTCAAGTGTCGAGTTCTGTCTAGTTATTAATAGTTTGTTTAACGTTTTCACTGGCTGCTGCTGCTGCTACTGCTGCTGACTTGGCTAAGTATCAATTCTAATTTTCATTATAATTATTCATTGTTAACACCTGACTTTGACTCTGTGGGTGCAAGCAAATAGAAGATAAGTGAATACATTTATTGAAATCAATTCACAATGCACTTAGCAGCATGACGAGAAGATGAAACAATTATTTACCAAATTGATTTGAAATTTTGACTTTAAATGTTTCAAATTATATATTCAAGTTCACTATTTATCGTGGTTTTTTTTTAGTAATTGTCACCAAACAAACCTTTAAATCCATTTAAGGTAACTAAATATTCTGTATTGGAGTTCGAAATGTATTACAAATGACAAAATCTAATAGAGTTTTCATTTGGAACCACATGAAAGTTTGATGAAATTTAAAACCCTTGCCGAATTCTGAATTAACTAACTAACTTGGCGGAATCCAACTTGGTTAAAAAACCTTTTTCAAATTCATATGGAATAGTAAGAAGTCTCTGTGTTATACTGGAAAAAAAAGTTGATATTCTAAGCTCTCATTGTCTAAAATATTTAAAAGAAACAAAATCACACCCATTTTTTGTTGATATTGATGAGGAATATTAACATTAACAATGGATTCACTCCATGGGCGCGGTAGCCCTTGGGCTTTGGGCCTACCTCTAGTATCAAAATCAAATATTTAAAACAAATATGAAATTTTCAAATTGTAAAAACTACAAATTTGCTATCGAAATTTTTCTATATTTTGGCTCAGTCATTTGGTCAATTGAACAACGAGGATCCGGGTTCGAATCCCAGGCTAGTGTATGGATGTAGTTTTCGTCTAAGCCAAACCCTTAGTTACCAGTGCTTGTAAAATATAGTTAGGTTGATAGTTTAATTAGTAGGGTGGTGAAAATTTATTCCTGTCTTTCTGACAAACCTATACTCATTAAAATTTACGATGTTTCTATATTATGATTTATTATAATTATTATGATGATGACTTAACTTAAAATAAAAAAGAGAAAAGATAAGTTATAATTTAGGATAGTAAATACATAAATAAATTCATTAAACTTTCAAATCTATCACTTATAATGTAAGAGTTTAGTTTTAAAGATGATTTTGCCCTCCATTAAGAAGAGGCTTTTTGGTAAAGCTAAAATTAATTATATCGATTTCATTTCTCTTTGTTAGCCACAATTTGTTTGAAATTAACAAAAAAAAAACCTCGTCATGCTGCTTTCTTTGCAAAGTCTTTTGCCATTATTCAAGCTTATTTATTATGCCTTTGCGATCGTTCAGTTGGAGTTTAATTATTATTTATTTATATTTTGTTCGTGGTTGACACAAATTAATGTTACGTGCAAATTGTATATAATTTACATATTTTATATATTTTCGAGATTTACAAATTTGAAGTTCTCTTTTGGCTTAAAAGGGTTTGAATTTAAACAAAAAAAGGGGATGGGAGAAAATTGAATTTATTGATGGTTCAACACTTTAACCAGTTTGGATTTATAATTTATTTTTTTTGTCGATAAATTTGAATTAATTTTACGCACTTGTTGGCGAACTGTACGAAGCGCCGCACTTTAACCGACTGACACCTTAGAGTGAGAGCGAATGGAGAGGCTCAACACCTTTCACAACTTGTTGTTGCGGTTATAAATATTAATTATGTTTATTTTGTCGATTTTTTTCGGTGTTGTGTTTTTGTTTCTCCGTTGATCTTGTCTTGTTGATTTTATTTTGTATTTCTTTTACGTGTTTTTCGTTTTTTAAAGATATTTTGCTGTTGTTTTTCTCCTAGAAAACTGGTTTCTCACTTTCTCAACTAAATTCTAAGAATGCCATTTACGTTTAGTTTACACTTTAAGCCAAAAGATTTACATATTAGAGGGCTAGAAGCAGAAGAAGGGGTGGAAGTTTCCACTACCCCCCAACCTGAATTCGAATCCTAATATGTACTCGAAAGTGGGCTAAAAGATTGTCATCGTTAACGGCGAAACGGCGCGGATTGCGTGCAGCGGCCGAAATGCATTATCCAAAGGTTGAGTCAGTCACTTGGAGAAAATTTACACAGAATTTGTTTAATGAAACTTGTAATGCACAAAAAATATTGTTAGTTTCTTTCTAATTTTCCGTTACGTTAAACGCGCGTTTTCTTCGTTTCAATTGATGCGTTTCCTACTTAGTTTTCAGTTACTTTTTGGATTTTTGTCGTTGCGCTTTAAACGAAAATTTCATCTGTGCCTGTTGTACGTTAAAAACAAACTGAAACTGAATAATTTAAGCTTGGAGCTCTCTTGTTAAGCTTGGCTTACAGCGCTGCCTCTGTCGACGTTGACGTTGACGTCGACGTAACCAGAAGCAAACCAACAAAAAAGTAGAAAAAAACAGCTGCATTCAATACGATATAAAACTCTCATTAGGCCAAAGCTTATTGCATTGTATTGGCGGTTCTTGTTGATTGTTGTTGTTGGTGTTGCAAATGTCAAACGTGGCAGCAGCACATTTGGTAATAACAATGCTTTGACCAATTTATAATGCAACAGCAGAACACAGCCAACAATAAATGCAAAAAAAAGAGAAAAAGAAGTTCATTAAGAAATACAAAATTCTATTTTAAATGACAATTGATAAATACAAAATATCAAAAATATTTATATTGAAGGTTGTTCTGAAAACTAACGAACTCACTTATGAATTTGAAGTATTAAATTTATCAAGAATCTAATGTATTATTGGTAATACTCTTTCTTACAAAGCATTCAACGCTTTGGAGTCTCTTCACCCTGCTGTCCGGACCATTTTTGGGGTCAAATATAACGTATACGCACAGTGGGAGCAGGCAAACAAAAACATTCAGGATAATGTGCCGACAATAATCAATTGAATTAAAATGTTCAATGTGAAATGGGTTAAATTTTTTATTTTAAATTGACAGTTTTATGTTTCTTTTGAAAGATTTAGAAGAAGTGATAAAAATTAAGTAGATTTGAGCTAAAATGTGAATATATTCGACTTGTTAAAGCAATATTCGAATTTCAGTTTTCAAGCATGGAAAACAAGTCCTTTGCTTGTTCAACCCGTCACTAATACGAACAATAAGATAAAACATTTGCAGTCTTAGGTCTTCAAAACGATTTCAAGTGGGAGAATTTCGAGAAATTGTTTCTGGAACATCTTCAAGTAGCAATAAACATTTGTCAACAAAACGTTAAAATAAAAATGTTAAACCGGTTATTTGTTCTTTTTTATACTCTTGCGAAAAGAGTATAAACAACTTGGCCAGAAGGTTACAATGCAAAGGCAATATAAATGTAAATATGTAAATAATGCATTTCTGATCAGGAAAATGAGTTGAATTGAGATGACAAAGTCATATAGTCTGTTCGGTCTGTCTTTTTGCTAGATTTTCGAAAAGTCATGGGTCTCTTACCCTACAAATATTTCTTAATTGTAGAGTATTGGAACTATTAATAATGAATTTATGTATAAAAGAAGAAAGTATTAACACAAGCTATAGATACGTAGGTCAGAATCAAGTTGAGTTATAAATTTTAAACGAAATTGAATAACATTTTCAAATGGAATGCGAATAGGTTTAGGTTTTGGTCCACGGAAACTAGTGAAGCGAGACGAGTTGACTAGTTTTTATCTGTTTGATTTCTCTTTGTAAATCAAAACTAAATTACTTGAGCGGATAGCGGATAGTGAGTTCTAAATTGTTGTATTTGTAATTTAATTGTTTAACAAAGCCTATGACTACTGGCAAACTGAATACCCCCTGAATGTTTAACTAAAATAAATAGAATTAGACTTAGAACAAGATAAAAGAACACAAGATAGACTAAAATATACCTATTAGACTTTTAGCTCACAGAGTTATTTTGAAAATTATGTAATTAAATTTGCTTCAACGCATTTTTTTCTATGATTATCCGAAATTCCATTAAATTTATTAAGTGCTTACCAAGCTTGACAAAATCAACAATAATGCTCTATATATAAATAATTGTTATCAACATAGCTTCTGACTCATTTTCACATATTTGTCCTAAAAATTACGAGAATTAAGCAATTTGTTTTGGAATAAACTTCCCGCTAACGTCAGTTAACAAGTCAAATGGGTGTGAAATAATAATTGAATTTGTAATTGAAACAAAATGGAATACATATATGTTCCTAGACATGGGTAGCAAATTTTTAGATCAATGAACTTGTCTCAAAAATGATAAGATTTTCAAAATACCCAAACGAAAATGGCTTATCAGCATCTTTAATATTTAATTCAACCGTTGTGAGTCTTTGTTCCCGCTACCCCAAAATCGGCAAATTCTGAATGCACTTAAATTCTAGCAAAAAAACATGAAAAAAATATATGTTTGAAAACAAGTTTCCGTTACAAAAACTAATGTAAAAATATTTCCGCTCGTCTCTCGCATGACGATCGAAGGTCATGGGATACAGAAAACATTTTTGTATTTTAAAATTAGCGTATTTGTTGTTGTTGCTTTTACATCACACGTGATCATTGTCGTCGGCAGTGATTTATGTTTATTGTAAACTTTTTCTCTTAATTGTAGCAGCCAGTGTCCGTCACTTTACAAACATTTTCTCAGTTTTCCCCAACAATTAACGGAAATGCGAAATTTAAATAATTTAAATCATCAGGCGATTATATAAGTGCAAAACCCAACACAACACAAAAAAACACACGCACACAGAATTTACTTGTATTTTTAATAATGTTTAATGTTTCTTACATTGCTGGAATTTGGCGGCTTATATTGCGGCGCAGTCTAGCCTCAGCCATTTTCGCCTGTTTATTTATTATTTTCCCTTTTTATGAAGAACTAATCAACTTTATCCATGCGTTGATCTCGATATCTGTCAGTTAACTGAAAATTGTATTTAAACATTTTTCACTCGCCCTAGAAAAAAAAACTATGTATTTCTTATACACAGTCCAAAAATCGTAAAACATACCAATAAAATTTTGTTTAACAAATTAGCTTTCCTTTGTTAATTGTTTAGATCAATATGGGCTCAGACGTATGAGGTAGTAGGATGCGGCCTGTGCTTGGTACAAAAGAGTTTTTTCCAACAAGCAATAAGTTTTGTAATTATTTAAAGTTTAATTAAAATAGTTTATATAAAGTTGAATATTCAAAGACTGTTTATAACTGTTGTTAATTGTTTTTTTAAATTAGGCGCGCTAATTGATATTATCGATAACACTGCATTAGAGATGGACAATTTGAAGAGCAATTTCCCTTTGCGGTGTTTACCATCTCAAATTCGTTGTTCACCTGGGGGCCTTTAAAAATCATATGTTTCGTTTGCCGCGTTTTCTGAGTAAGTAAAAAACATGCCGAATTTATATTCTTTAATAAATTAAATAACCATTTTTAATTAACAGCAATTGTCAACTTTGCGAGAAATTTAAGCAAAATGTCCACTCCACCAAAACGCTCTACTCCATCACGAATTGGCACCCACAATGGAACTTTTCATTGCGATGAAGTTGTAGCCTGTTTTATGCTTCAACAGCTACCGGAATATGAGAATGCTGAAATCTTTCGCAGTCGTGATGACAAAGTCTTAAGGGAGACCTGCGATATAATTGTGGATGTGGGTGGAGAATATGATCATGAAAAGAAATGGTATGATCACCATCAGAAACCCTTTCAAGAAACTCTACACAGCCTGCATCCGGAAGTTAGTAAGGATTTCGATATAAGGTAATGTCAACCATTAGCCCACACCGTATACGCAATAATGTTGAAAGTCCAATCCAATTTCAGACTTAGCAGCGCTGGACTTGTTTATAGCCATTATGGCGAGCGTGTGATCCAAAGAATTTTAGAAAAGGAACATCAAAAGCAATTATCGGCGAGAAATCTTCAATTGGCGTTTGTGCAAATTTATAGAAATTTTATATCCGAATTGGATGCCATAGACAATGGTGTACCCATGTTTGAGGGTGGTGAACCACGCTATAAGATTTCCACCCACATCTCTGCACGCATTGGCCGCTTGAATCCATCGTGGCAGGAGAAAGATGTTGACATAGAACAACGTTTTAAGCAGGCCATTGAAGTAGCAGGTAAAGAACTCGTACAGAACGTGTTGGAAGTCTGTTGCTCTTGGCTGGCGGCCCGAGACTATGTTCGAGAGGCTTTGGAGAATGCGAAAAGCGTTTATCCGAGTGGAGAAATCCTTCTGCTAAGCACATTTTGTCCTTGGAAAGCACATTTGGCTGATCTTGAGAAGGAATACAATATAGAAGGCGTGCCCAAATTGGTAATATTCAACGACGGACAAAGTTGGCGAGTGGCTGGCGTTCCTGTGACCCCAAGTAGTTTCTTGGGACGCAAATTTCTGCCTTCTGCTTGGCGAGGCCTGCGAGACGATGAGCTAAGCGAAAAGGCCGGCATAAAAGAATTGGTATTTGTGCATCATAGTGGATTCATAGGTGGCGCCAAAACTAGAGAGGCAGCCTTGGCCATGGCCAAGAAGAGCATTGAATGGCCGGAAGAAGCTGAATAATTTGTTAGCAAAGAGTAGAAAACCTATTAATAAATTAAAGTTTTACAAATGATATATTACAGAACCAGATATTCCATATCAAGAAGCACAATTTCAATAAAATGTTTACTGAAAGAGATAAAGAGTCTATTTTATATGTCCTGGTACCTGAACAAATTTTATTTGTGTTTTTTCTTTCATATATCAGTTTACATTAACACTAAATGTGTACTTTCTTCACTTGCAACCACATCTAATCCATGCGCGTCTGGAGCGATCTTTCCGTAATCTTATCCTTTTCGATGACATAAACCGTTGCACCCCAACCACTCATGGCATCACGATCAAAGGCATTTACCATTGATTGAGAGATCACTTCGAATAGTTGATCGGGATCCAAGTTCGGACGCCACAGAGTCTCACACATGCCATACAACTGTTCCGCACAAGTTCCAGCCACCACAAAGTCATCAGGCTCATTGGGGCATCCAATTAAGTCCATGTTGCAAATAAAGGGTTCCAGGGTCTTTGGGTGAAGACCAGCTACCACTGGCTCTACAAAGTATGGTCCGAAACGGTGCTCGTAAAGAAAACTGGAAAGCATTGCGGAAAAAGGTTTTGGAGCCATCTCACGATTCTCGCGCGTCTCGTACAGATTCTTGCGGAACATTAGACGATCCCGGACCGTCAGTATGTCTGTCTGGAGTCCCGTCAATCCAAGGAACATACGAGGAGCGATGTGGAATACCTTCTTGAAATCTGTGGAAATCGTTTGGGCTTGGACTCCAAAGCGATGGTCAGTGGCTATGGCCACACACTCCTTGCCTCGCATGGCCACAACACACCCTCCATTATACGACAAGATCGACATCTCGGCTCCCTGTTTAGTTAATTTTTACGTTGGAAAATATGAAATTTTGTTGCAGTAAATGAAACGCCGCTAGAGAAGATGACTTTTTGTTTCTCAGTCAAGCCTTGCCGGACTGTTTGTTGCACAGTAAATCAAGGTGGCAATACTATAAACCTCGAACAGTGTTGCAAACGTTAAACGGAAAATAATGTTACTATTTTAAAATTTTGCTAAATTGACTAAAATTTTCATTGAAATTATTCACTTCAGACTACAAAATTCAAGTATTAGTATTTTTGGGGGGAAACGGGTAACATTTCTTCCAAAATTTTCTTCTTATCCTGCTTAATCCTGGACACATGGACGGTCTTATTTTTAGAATTTTAAAATAGTGGCAATACGACAAAAATAGCGTCGAAACGTCTAAAATAAGGGCAAAAAAAATTGTGTAAAATACACAAATTTTGTTAAATTCTCGATATTTTTGCTTAAAAAAATACCCAATGATTCACGTGGAGCCAGCCGTATGTACCATTATCTGTAATCTTTTTGTATAAACCGCTGTCAATCGACGTCGACAGCAACAGAAACAGCAACAACTAGGACAAAGTCAATCTATTGAAGCGGCGCAGCTTGCACAACAATAAGAACAAAAGTGTGAGAAGAGTACAAAAGGGTGTGGAAATGGCTGAGATGGTTGTGGAGGATCGCTCCACAGAGCCCAAACGTTTCTTCTGCCACATGTGCAATGTGGAGATCAACATTCCAAATGCCGATTTCACATGCCCTCTGTGCTCCAATGGCTTCGTGGAGGAGCTGTCGGCAAATGCCGCTACACCCGCTGCATCGGCTCCATCCGGAGAAGTTGCGTCGACCAGCAGCAGCAGCAGTTCGGGATCGGGTGCTTCATTGTCATCGCAGTCAAACGTGGAATCTTTGAGGAATGATATTGTTTCATTATTAAACATGAGAAATGTCCCCAACTTGGAGATAACTATTGAACCAAATCGTCGGCATGGTAACGTTTTGCATTTGGGAGGCTTCGGTGGACCGTCGGGTAGCAATAGCCAAACTGGTGGCCTCACAGCTGGTGGACGAGTGCTTCCGGCGAATATGGATCGATTGGACAATGTTTTGTTTGATTTTCTGCAAAGTTTGCCTTTGGCTGGCGCTACCGCGGAGATTGTGACGGGACCCGGTGGCGGCAGCGGCGGCAATTCCCATATGTTCTTTATGGGTAATCCGGGTGACTATGCCTGGGGTCGCGAAGGCCTTGATACGATTGTGACGCAAATGCTCAATCAAATGGAGACATCGGGACCGCCGCCACTTTCCGCTCAACGCATTCAGGAAATACCCAATGTCCAAATAAGTCGCGACGAAGTTGACAAGAAAATGCAGTGCTCCATCTGTTGGGATGACTTTAAACTAGACGAAACTGTCCGAAAATTGCCCTGCTCGCATCTATATCATGAGAATTGTATAGTGCCATGGTTAAATTTGCACAGCACTTGCCCCATTTGCCGGAAATCTTTGGCCAACGCAGACGGCAGTGATGGCAGCGGCAGCAACGATGAAAATGAAGAAGATAACTATTACATGGATGGGGGCAGCGGAAGTGGCAGCAATTCGACAACGGCAACTGACACTACTGCCAACAATACCAGCAGTTCACATCAGAGTCCAGCTAATCCCGCCCAGCAACAGCAGCAGCAGTCATCGTCGCGAAATAATGTTTTCACCTTTGATGATGACAATATGTTTCTCGACTAGGAGTGCGGTAAAACGATATTTTCCCCTAAATACACAACATGTGCGGAATATATAAATATATATATGCGCATATCTATAATAGTTTCTCTCACGCTTAATTTTGTTAATGTTTCAAACAATATACATATAATAATAATAACGACGATAAATCTGACGAAATCCCGTGAAAAAAAGTTACGAGGTTTTTTACATACATAAAATTGTATTTCTTATATTAGATATTCATAGAAACAATATATATATATATATATATACAATTTATTTATATGCGCTGAGTGTACATAGGTACTACATATAGTAAAGCTCTAACCCTTTGAAAATCGGTCAAAAATAAATTCAACAATTATATATAATATGACTTAAGTACAACGTGTAATGCTGTTGTCTGTGGCATAATTTAAGACCACAAGAATTCTTTAAATAAACGAATTGTAACGATTTTTCCTTGTTTCTCTATCAGAAGAACAAAATGGAAAGTTCCAGCAAAAACGCTCCGATTCCATGAAGTCTATTAAATAAATAAACAATATTGTTTATATTTAGATTTCTAGATAAGTTTCGAACATTTTTAGCTGTCACAAAGTACACAATAAAACTCAGATAGTTTTACAGAAAGGGTATTGGGTAAAATAAGATATGCGTTAAGTTAGCGACGCTGATAACCCATTGTTAACTAATTTGTTTTTTAATATTTTTAGTTATTTACTTAATAAATAAACTTGTTTCGTTAAGCAAAGCTTCGTTTTAACTTGATTTTAGGGGGATTTCAAGCGCTGCAGGTTTAAAGCAGGTTTTGCTAACTCTATGCGTCGCTAACTTTACGAATATTAAAACAAGTGCAAGTCGAGTTGCCATCACTAAGAAGAAGCAGCTGTCTAGTAATAAGGTGGCAACACTTAAGCTTAATTTAAATAGTTTTTTGAACGGCAAAACAACAAACATTTGAGATTCAATGCCTAGCCGATCATTTTATTTAACTTTTTAAAGTCAATTGATAATCCTCAACATTTGGTATGTCCTTCGAAAGTCTTGATGACTTTGTGGTGCTTACAGAGGTGGTAAGTATTTGGTAAATGAAAACGAATTGATTTTTATAAATTCCTTCTAATTGGTTTTGCTAAGGTCCGTGAGAAGTATGCATCCTATTTAGAACGTCAGCTGCAGGAGAATGTAACTGCATGGGCGGCAAAGTCGAGAAATCATCACAGGGCCACAGCCGTAGCTCAAATACCAAACACTTTGGAGCAACTGGAGGATAAGGCCGCACGAGGATGCATGTCGGCACGCATTTATCAAAGGCATATGATCAAATTGGTATAAAAGAATACAATGAGTATTCAATTTAATATATTATAGCATTAATTTACCGTTTACAGATAGCCATGGTTAGACGAAATACACAGGAAACGCGCCTTGCCAACGTATTATTTGAAAATATGCAAATCCAACAAAATGAAGGCACTCCACATGATATCAATGGCTATCAATTGGTCGACAAGTCTACACAAACTGAGCCCCAAAATATTAATGACAAAAAAATCGACCATGACGACAATTACTGTAGTTATGAGCTTTATCAGAAAATCGATTTGTTTCAGTCCCGGCTCGAGGAGTCAGAGAATCATCATGGTCGCTTCAATAGTAGAAGTAAAAGCCCAATCGCTGAGCAACATATGTCAGAGGAGGAGGAAGACGACATTGTTGCCCAAGAATTGGCCATGTTGTTTGGCCAGGAGCCTAAAGATTTGAATGAAATCTTTGGCATTGAAACTTCAGCGAACATCAACGATGATCCACAAGTGTGTGCCCTTTTGAAGGAAATCGATCAGGCGGAGCTACCCCATCACAATAAAAAACACTCACCGACTCCAACTCCGCCGCCTCTGCAACCTCATCATCAAATGGATGCTTTGCATAATAGTCGCTGGCCATGTGAACTTTATGCCCAACGACGCCGCCTTAATGCCTGCCTCATACGGATTCTTGAGCAAGATTGGCGCATTGAAACCTCCTTGAGGGAGAAATTTCATGAACTCTTTGGCGAGGATAGCGATGAAGAATTCGCCACTCATATCACAAGCCCATCAATTGATCTCGTCGATGAGGTTCTTCTTGCTAGCTGCATTTTACGTATTCGTCCGTGGATTGTCCGCAATTTGATGTCGCCGCTACAGGATGGCTTAATTGGCAATCGTTTTCTATTCAAGAAATTAGCCAAAAAATTGGCCAATTGCATTGTCCTCGCGAATCCTTATGCTTCCCAGAGTCAAGTGAAAGAAACTGTTGAAGATTTATTTTGCCTTAAACCTCGCGGCATACAAAGTTCATATGATTTGGATAATTTACCAAATCTCAATGTGGACAGACAAATTAAACTTGATGAAATTGTTACAAAAATATGATCCTAATTAAAAGTGATCAAGTGCTACTAAAAAGAAGTGATTAGATTTAAGCAAAAAATTTCCCGAAATGAGCTCAATTGAATGACAGCTCCGATATAATCTCAATGAAATGTGTCTTTTTGTTTTTATTCCAAGACTATTCCGTTTTACATCTCGCCAAAAAGTCGTAGAAAATAATTACAGTGAAGATTTAATAAATTAAATAGTTTAAGAACATATTGGGAAAATCACAATATGAATATGAACTGAATCCTAATTCCTTTTAAGTTGCACAAGAAACACTAGTTAATTGTTTTTCAATTTTGTGTGATTTTCTTTGTTTTTTTTGTTTTTTTTTTTTTAATTATAATTAATTCAATGATTACAATAATTTTTTTTCTGCGGATTGCTCTCATTTCTTTCTTTCCCAAATTCTTCTGCTGTTGTTTTTTTTTTTTATAATTATATAAATTTTAATATATTTAATAAACGATACATATAATATAGTTTTCTTTTTTGTTGTTTTGTTTTTGACGAAATTGCTGCTGCTGCTGCGGCGGTGGCGGCGACATGAGAGAGCTAAGGCTATAGATGATCAGACCCGAATCTTTAAATTCGGGATATGTTCCAGAGCCGAAGCTTTTTCTACTATGTTTGTTGGTTGGTTTTTTGTTTGTTGTTGTTGTTGTTGTTTTTGCTGGTGGTTGGTAGTGGTAATAGAATTTAGTTTGGGGGGAGGGCTGCTGCAGCTACACATACATTTTATTCTCTTTTTTTGAGAGGGGGGTATTTTTATTGATCTGATCTCGCATCCATTATCTGAGGCACTACCTAGTTTCGGGTATTTGATTTGTGTTTGCTGTTGCCGCATTTGCATTTTGTTGTTGTTTATATTTTTGCTGGGACGCCGATTGCTGCTGCTGTTGTTGTTGTTGCTGCAACTGAGAGCCACTGCCGGTGGCAGTTTGCTCAACTGGCGGTGGGCGGCCGCGTCTTTCGATGCCTCTATCAGCTGTTGGCTTATTGCCAGCCATACCAACCCCTCCTCCGCCACTGACTCCTCCTGATGCTGTTCCTGTTGTTGGTGGTGATGCTGTTGAGACTCCTCCACCTACACCACCACCGCCACCACTTGTCTGTGTGGTGGTGGTAGTAGTTGTTGTTGAATTGTTCGCCTTTTTGTTTTTATAGCGATACTCATCACAGACAACAAAATCCTCTGGGGACGTCTGTTGCATCTGATTCACCTGTCGCACCATCGCTGGCTGCTGCTGTTGCCCAGGTTCGTTTGCATTATTATTGAGCAGCGTATCCTCCTCATCCTGCTGTTGTTTTTGCTGTTTTTGCTCTTTATTTACATTATCACTCTTGGCCATATCGCCGCTATCATCATCATCATTATAATCCGAGTCCGCATTCAAGTCCAAAGCCTCTGCACAGAGCATAGAGAGTAGCAATGTCTCTGCAAACATCGAACTAAGATTGGAAAACAAAAAAACCAGCATTATAATTATGTCCTGAATATGTGTAAGTATTTGTGTGTTTATGTGATTACTAACCAATTAGCCCTTTTGCGTTCTACATTCGCCCATTCGGCATCTGTCAATGTGGGCTGCATAAATTGGGCCAACAGCAAAGCCTCGCCAGCTGCTGAAACGGGAACACCAACAGCACCAACTGCCTGGCCATTGACACCTGCAGCACCTACGCCAACTGATCCATTGCCTGATCCACTACCAACGCCTACACCCACACTTATGCCGAGGGCATTGTTTGAGCTGCTACCCGAGCCGATTGCCTGCAAGGATTGATACATTTTAGAATGGAAGATTTGTGAAATGAAATGTTAGATTCAACTACTTCTCGTGTATTGAGGCTATTGGCGGCCAGACTCGACTGTGTCTGCTGATGATTAGTGGCCGATGTCGAGAAACTAGCTGTCACTGGCCATTCGGTTGTGCGCAGATTGGGCGCTGCAGTTATACCACCGCTTCCACTGCCTCCGCTGCCACTGCCGACTGCGCCACTGCTACCTCCGCTGCCGCCATTACCGCTGATCACCTCGGACATGGCTGCATTCGAATTCGATGTTGAGACTATAGGATGCGCACGTCTTGGCAAACGATCGATTTGGCGTGATGCCTAAAATAATGCAAGAGCCAAAACGTAAAAGAAACACACACAGACACACAAAGAAACAAAACAAAACAAAACAAATGCAAAATATAAAGACATTAAAATTTTCCTTATATATACGTTATAGATATTCATCTATATAGATATATGTATGCATCACAGTTCACCTCTTTCTTTTCTCTTTGCGACCTTACCGTGGCCTGTTGTCTATCCAATTGCATTTGCATTTGCAGTTGCTGCAATTGCGATGTTGGTGGACCGCCACGTCTAACACCGGATAGTTGTGAGAGTAATTCCGCAATAGGATCAACCGATTCGCGACCCGATGGCGACAGCGCCGAGAGACCGCTCGCTGAGCTAAAGTGCATATTGGAGCGACGCGTGCGTGGCCCACCGAGGGTACGGCCAGGAATGCGACGCACTCCACCACCATGACGTATAGCAGATGGCTCGTCGTATTGTCTAAAGGTTAAGGCAAACCAAAATTGAAAGGAAAACAGAAAGGAATGTTCGTGTTTCAGATCAAAACTAACAAACCTTTGTTAGTAAAGTGTTCTTAAAAACTAACTAGGAATGTCTTAAACTAACTTGCAAATATTCAAAAGAGTAATTCAGCAAACTATTGAACTTAAACATTCTATCAAAACTAAAAATGTGAAATTTTAACAAAATTTAGTTTAGATTGATGACGATAATAAACTATAACTACACTAAATATTTAATATAATCTCTTTTAAACAGCCATATCAGTTCATTGGGGTTATAAAAAAGTTAGATATTGTGTGTGTTTGTGCAAAAGGATATCAAAAAGGATATTAACTCTCGAGGTCCTTGCCGATGCTCCAATGTTAGATGACCAGCAAAATCATCTGTGACTAGATTCGGCTCACCGCCTGGCAGTCCGGCACAAACCGGACATACCACCTCCAGACTGGTCTCCGTATGCTCTGTGGATACATGCTCTAGCAATGTTACATCACTGAAGCCCATCTTTTTGCAATAAGGACACGTGAAACTTTGCGGTTGATCCGATGTTAGCATCTCGCCGCCAAAATATAATTCAATATCGGAACGGGTAAGAATGCATTGCATTGGATGCTCAACCAAATGGCGAGTGGAGGTGACGCCATCCTCATAGCAATCGGCACATAGATCATAATCGTAGCAAATTAAACACTTATAGCGGCGTCCATTGAAATTACTTTTGAGACATGAATCGCAGCTGACACCTGAATAGAGAAAAAATAGAAACAATCATTTTGAATTGATTTAATTTGAGAAAATGTAAATAGTTTTATACAAGTAGTCGAATATAGTCAAATGCTTTGAATGTTTTCAAAATTAACTAATAAAATCTTTTAAATATAAACAGTTGTTAGTAATCTCAACGATTTCAATTAGTTTATACAATATTTTAAGTTACAATTTGAAAATTCAAATAAAAGTATTGAAATTTGGTAACTATTTGAAAACAAATAAAGTGGCTTTGAAATCAGGTTCCGCTTATACTAAAAGATCTGGTAGAATACGAACTATTCGTTTTCCAATTTCCCTTTTAAATTTCTGTCCCTCCCCAGGACGGGGGTATCAGGGAAATGATGGCAAGATTATTATTATTACCTTCATGACGACTCATTATTTAGCAGCAGCGGCGGCGACAAGTTCTCCACGTCGTGCTCTCGTTAAGGACTCCCGCGTTCCCTTTTGCCGTTCCGTTTCGTCCTCTTTCCCTTCCCGCTGCTGACGCAAAGTGTCAGGAGGAGACGATACGTTTTTGCTGAATTTGTTGTTGTTTCCCTATTATTGTTGTTGTTTCCCTTGTGCTATGTCCAATGTCTATTTACGATGAAGTGAAAGAGGAGATTATGATGGCGAGACGTGGTTGGCCCAGTTTTTTTTTTCTTTGTTTCTTAGTTTTGTTTTTGTCACAGGATAGCAGCAGCTGGAAGAAGAATAAATAACACTTTTGTTGCAATTGCAATGTTTCGGGCCAAAAGGGGTAAACGGAGAAAAATTGATAGCCAATACACGACGGAGAAGACGGCCTGCCCGGGCTACCTAGACATTGTAAATCTCAATTCGACTTTTTTTTGTGTTCTTCTCTTTTCTTTTACACACACTCACTCTCTCTCTTTCTATCTCTCTTACTCTGTCTCTGGTTATTTTCTTTTCGCTAGTGCTCTTTCTCTGACGATTCGCTTACGATTACGGTTCTTTTTGCATTTCGTTTACCGAAAAATCAACAGAAAACAGAAATGCAAAAGAAAACAGAAAAAAAATCAAATTGACTTTCCTTTGCTCCCCCGCACAGCTTACTTTCCCCTTTAGCCTTTCATTGCCCCTGGGTCACCCACAAGCTGCTTGAGCAAATGAAATGAAATTATTCAATACAATCGAGCGCGAGCTATCGAAAAAGCAAAGACAGACACACACACACATATTCACACACGCACACGAACACACTTTTGGGGGTAATTGGAATTGCAATTGTTGCCTTTTCCTTTCAGCTTTTGTTGTCTGCCATTTTTTTCAAGTTAAGTTCCACATTTATTTTTAACTTTTTCGTTTCGCGAAAATTTTTCATCAACTCATTCGACGATGTCGTGGGCTTTTTTTTTGCTATTGCCTCCCCCTGACACCCCGCTGAAGAAGTGCCATTAGAGACCTAGTGTGGCCATATTTATGCCCAAACGGGAGAATTAGATGCACTGTATTATAACCTTTTCCAGCTAAACAACAACAGTTTAATTGTTTATAAACAATTAAACAAAAACTGCACAGAACAAGGACTTTTTTATTAATCATGCTGTCAACATTTTTGCGAATTACGCTTTTTCTCCGCGACGATCTGGCAACACTGTAAATATTTTACAGTGGACTTATTCATCGAATGGGAATGCTTTTACTTTTTTGCGTTTTCATCTGCATGTTTATTTATTGGCGCGCATTCTAGTACATTCATCAATCTAAATATATTCACATTATTGTTTATACGTATATGATAATACGCAGTTAAAGATCACACTTAAATCTTTTGTTCACCGCAAATTCCCATTGTCTTCTCATTTCGCGAAGCAATGATGCTGCATTGCTGGTGTTTTTGTTTTGGCAATTTTGGTTTATTATATTTATTGGATTTGTCGGACCAAACATTGGATTGTATTTACAAGAAACTGTATATTTATCGTGTTTTATCTTACTATTTGAATTAACCGTGCCACTGCATATATGAATAAAACGAAAAATAAATTTATTCTAGAGAGTGCAAAAAGCTCGATCTTAGTTGGCCCTGTCCACTGCCGATAAACTCTCCCTGCTATCGTCTATGATTCTTTTATCGATACTGCCCACTGATAGCCAACTATGTGTCTTCATCCCTGATAAATTGTTTTTATTTTTACATATTTTTTATTTCTTAATCTTCTAGTTTTTCTGGCGGCGGTCCGCACGGTTGAAGCATGCGTTCCATTAAATTAAAACGTACTCGAGCCTTCGATTCATTCTCTGCTATGGCGAAGTAGTTGAGGATGTCATAGTGACCCATATAGCTGGCAAGAGAATCCCGGTGTTGATTGGTTAACCATTCGTATTTGGTGGTATCTGCATGTCCAGTTCCAATGTATTTACTTTGCAAATGCTCCAACTGACTGTGGATATTGTAGCGTTCACCCATTGTTGATTAATCAATAATAATAAAACGTAATGACAGTAAGGCGGCGATACAGCGAAAGACGGCGTTGTTTATTTTTTCGCTTTTAGTTACCAGGGCAGCTATAGATTACATTTTGAGGATACATCGATAAGTTAATGATATCGATAATGATCGATTATTATATTATATATACTATCGGCCCGGTTCAAATATTTATTACTTTTTAAATAGTCATTTTCCGAAACGTAGCGGTTTAAGGAACTTGAGTTATTCAAATAAGTGCATAAGTCAAAACAATATCTTATCAGATAGATAAAGTTTATTTTGTTATACTCAAGTTTTGCAAACATTTGTCCAACAAACAAAAATAATTGATAAGAGACATTTACTTATCTTCGTAGCATTAATTAAAATTTTGTTTTTTTAACTGAAGCTCCTTTTCCCATAGTTTGGAAATATTCGCACTTTCCAAACACCCCGTCCAGGATATAATTGTTCGATAAGGGTCTCCATTTAATTTACGTATAATACTAGCATTAATTGGTTTACCATGGAGGGCATCCTTGTGGCGACCCCGCAAGTGATCCAATACCATTTGGCCGCGCGTATGTACTCCACATAATTCCACGCTTGCATAGTAATCCCTTTGATCTGCTATCATTTGGTTGGGAAATAGATAAGCGGCAGTCAAGAGTGCATCCGGAGTGATCCATTTATCAAAGCCACGGGGAATAAGCATCTGTTTTTCAGTGGCATTTAGAAGACGAATGAATGAAGATTCTACTGCTCCAAGGACATTGAAACGCCAATCCAGAGACAGACCAAACTCTCCGTCAATGCATGGTTCCCAGGGCAATATCATCGCTGGTTTTTTTAATCGTTCCAGAACAATGTGAGCCGCTTCAGGATCGTACATAAAATTAAATTCTGCGCTTTTGGTAATGTTGCCTTTGCCCAAAATATTGCCTCCCATAATATAGACACTGCGTAGTTTCTCCAAAAATTTATCTCCATAGAGATTAATGCAGTTTGCGAAATTTGTGAGTGGTCCACAGAGAATAAAATCGACTTTTCCTTCATGATGACAGGCTAGTCGGTACATGGCATTCACTGCATGTTCCTGTGAAAGTAATTCGGATTCATTTACCAAAGGGTAGTTGCCAACATCACCCAAACCATCAAGGCCATGAAAATGGGATTTGGGTATAAAGTTTCGAGGAATAATGGGCTCTGCGCAGCCCTTAAAAACAGGCACATCTAGACGTTCCAATGTAGTCAGCACCCGGAATGCATTTAATGTGGCATTATCCACATCTGTATTGCCTTGAACACAAGTTACAGCTGACACTTTAAAGTTTCCTTTCTTCTCTGCTCTTAAGAGCATAGCCAAACCCCAGGCATCGTCGGTTCCTATATCACAGTCGTAGACTACGTAGCCACCATCACAACTGGACTCCATCGCTTTTCTTAATAAAATGGCAAACTTCTGAATTTTGTAATTATACATTTTTATGGCATGATTATGGAGATAAGATTACCTCACCGAAAGATGAAAGTACAAACAACTATTTATCAATTCAAAAACTTCCGCCATGATGGTACATCGGACAATCGATAAAAGTTCCACCTCTATTAACAAAATAAACAAACTTGAGGCAAAATGTGTGGACGGACTTGTTTGTAAATATATTAATTAGGTAGTCACATAACAATTGCTATATTGTTTTTTGTTATAGAACCCTAGATCCAGATGAAGTACTTTGTGCTTGCAAATATCCCAGGCAAAAGCCACATAAAATCTCTAAAGATGAGGTAAACACAAACCAACAGATAACCAATGTGAAAAAGGAGCCAAAGCAAGACGCAGAGGATCAGCAGTTGGATACGCCCGAATGGCGGGCGGAATTCAATTTAGGACGGCGCTATCACGCCTCCTATAATATAGCGCCCACAGATATAACTCCCGTTGTGGTGTCGGGAGCGCACTTCTCCGACGATGAGGATCAGAAATGCTCACGCATTGTGATGCCCATGATGTGGGGCATGATTCCATTTTGGCACAAAGGAGATTACCGCAAACATGGCCTTACCACCAACAACTGTCGCCTCGAACATTTAATGGATTCGAAATTATATCGTGGCCCTTTTAAACGCGGCCAACGTTGTGTGATTCTTTGTGAAGGATTCTATGAATGGCAAACATCAGGACCAGCCAAGAAGCCCTCTGAGCGGGAAGCGTTCTTGATTTATGTGCCCCAAAACAATGATGACATCAAAATTCATGATAAAACCACTTGGAAGCCAGAGAATGTAAAATTATTGCGTATGGCTGGACTCTTTGATGTTTGGCAGGACGAAAGCGGTGATAAGATATATAGCTATAGTATTATCACCTTTAGCTCGAGTAAGATAATGTCCTGGATGCATTATCGCATGCCAGCCATATTAGAAACGGAGCAACAAATGAACGTAAGAAGCAGAAGCTTATTTTGTTCGCTAACGAAGAAAACTCATTAAACTTAATTCTTTCAGGACTGGTTGGATTTTAAGCGAGTCAGCGATACGGAAGCTCTAGCCACTCTACGTCCAGCAACATCCTTGGCCTGGCATCGTGTCTCCAAATTGGTCAACAATTCTCGCAACAAAAGCGAAGAATGCAATAAACCAATCGAATTGGCAGCAAAACCAGCTAAACCGGCCATGAATAAGACCATGCAGGCTTGGTTAAATACACGTAAGAAACGTGAGGATCAAATCAAGGCTGAGCAAAGTGAGCCCAGTGATAGTGAAGATACGGAAGAGAAGGCTGTGAAACGTCGATCGTCACCCATTCACAGCCAGCAGGAAAATTCGGTCAAGCGACCTCGTTTCAGTGATTTCAAGAAGTCCAGAAAGAGCGGCGATAGCAGTGACAGCAGCGAAATCAAATACACCGATAGATTAAATAACTGAAACGAATCAAATATTATGTTTTTAATTGTTATGCCCTAGCAATGGGTTATATAGTATTTACAGACCTATATTTACCTCAATACTCTCTCGATCAATAGTATAACTTACAGATTTCATTAAAGAGATGATTTCATTAAGATTTACAGTTAATTTCTTTGCGTGTTTTTGTTTATTAAAGTATATTAAGTTTATTTTCAAAATTTGTTCTCATTTAACCAATTCTACAAAAAAGTTATCATCAGTTTGTTTCTGGCTTACATTATAAAAAATGCTTATTAGCTATGAAAATTGTTTAGTTGCTTTTTTTTGCGTTTTGTGCTTAATTAACTAATTTTCTGGTTTTTATTTGAACTTGAAAAACTTGTATAAATGTGGAAATGTAAATTTTATGCCTCAAATTCTAAATCATATAATTTTTGAGCTCTTTTTCCATATAAATGATAAAGTGCTTATAAAGCTAAAACAAATGAAGAACAAGAAATTTATATCTAAAATATATGTATATACTTTTGTTTTCCGGAGCGAAATGTAAAAGAAAATTTGTGTCAATGCTAGGGTGGCCGACCTTGGAGACCATGTGAGGTGACTCAATATGCATGAGTGGTGCAGCAATTGCGGATGGATGGTCAAAGTGATGGAATACTAAGAGAGAGAGCGAATTAACATAGAGAGAGGGAGAGAGTGTGTAGTATCTAAAACTAGATATACAGACATATGTATATACCTCTATATATATGCATATTTTAAAGTTGCAGTGAACTTTGTAGTTTTGCATATTGAGAAAGAATATTGTTGAATTACCTTCGTCAATTTTAAAGGCCGAAGTTGGAATACTCTACATAAAATGTACAAACAATCACAAGAGCATGGAATCTTTGAAAACAATTTGTAAAAAACTGAGATGCTAACACAAAATAAATCAGACTAAATGTATATTAAATTAATTCAAGTCATTAAGTAAAATACATATAAATTGAAAATCTAAGAGAGGCAATTTATCAATTATCTAACTGATAAAACTGATAATTCTGGTCTTATGTAGAGTATTTAAGTTTTGTGCTATGAATTAACAAAGATTTTAGCGCGCATATACATTAAGTATGTACTTTGTTGGTTCTTTTGTTTTTGTTTTTCGATATTTCGTTTCTTTTGTTGTGTTTCTTTTCATTTTTCACTTTTGCAAATTAGCGGATTATGATGGGAAAATGAAATAAAAGATATCAGAGGCCTGTACGTGACTACCGTTTATAAACTTAAATGGCTATTTTATGAGATTACATGTTGTTTTTTTTTATATTTCTTTTCCATTTTGTAGTTGTTTTTTTTTTTTGCTTCTTTCGCATTTTTGAAATATTTCAACAATGTTCCAATAGATTGCACTTTGAGAGAGAGTATGGAGAGAAAGAGGGGAGAGTTAGAAAGGGGAGGATCATGATGATGGAAAGAGAAGCGCGATGGAATTGGATTGAAATTTACTCAAATTGTGTGTTAAACATATTGATATTTAGATCCTCGAAGGTGGTTGGAGCACTATGATCAAGCATTTGCAGCATATCGGAGAATTCCTGTCCCTGGCCCTGTTGTGGCTGACCGGGTACACCGGTAGGCGGAGCTGCATGTGGATGGCCATGCGGATGCGGATGGGCTGATGTGGGATGAGCTGGATGCGGATGTGGATGGGGATGGGGAGCACCTTGCCAATCCCACATACCGGGAGCATTCGATGGCGGTGGTGGTTGAGCCGATGCTGTCGCCTGATACGGACCAGGCTGACGCTGTTGTTGCTGCTGCTGCGCATTGCCTGCACTCAGTTGGGTGTAAGTGGGTCCACTTGGTGAGCGATTCGGACTCGTTTGTTGTTGATACTGATAGGTAGCTTCGGCGACGGGTTGCTGCTGCTGAGGACGCAATGCAGCCCAGTTATTTGCCGGCACGGGCACCGGCGACGGTGATGATCCCGACTTGGGTATCTTGGCCAACGGTGATGGTCCTCCGGCACTGCTGTAGGGTGAATGAGTGGTATCATACGAATAAACCACTGGGGGCTGGGCAGAGCTTGGTCTCTGCTGCTGCTGTTGCGGTGTTGGAGCTTGCATGGCTAACATTTGTGGATGATACATGGCCTCTTGGCTGGAACTCTCGCGGCGGGTGTAATCCACACCGGGGTTTTGCACATAGACATGTTCAGCGCTCTGTACAGTTGCCTGTTGCTGCTGCTCTGGTGTATGGCCCGGTCCGCCCTGCTCCAGAGGCTGACCATGCATAGTCTTACCAGAGCTATTTGTGCAGACAATGTACTCCACCTCATCGGTATAGGGATTGAGGAATGCATATGCCTGGGTCCTTAGCCAAACATATTCCGAATTTTTGGCTCTTACCCTATACAATAGCGAGAACATTTGTCCCTTCTGCTTTAGGACCTGATCGAATGACTCTTTCATATGACTTTGATCTTCGGGATGAAAAAAATCATAGCAAATCTTGCCGAGCAACTCGGTTGGGCTATAACCCAAGATATTGAGAACTCGCTGATCCACAAAAGTGAATTTTCCATCGACAGCATGACGAGTGATGAATTCACTCTGATTATTCGAACCACTCATGTCGTTGGCTGCCGTTGAAGTCACTTGCAATCTGCCAATGGCCACCAAACAGCAATGCGAGGTCATATCATCGACATCCCGCTCCATATGCATATTGGGGAACATATCAGTTGGTGGCCAATTTTTAATATAACCGGTGCAATGAACGACTGCATAATTGGATCCATCACGAGAAGGTCCAAGCGAATTGCG
Source organism: Drosophila willistoni (assembly GCF_018902025.1). Lineage (NCBI taxonomy): Eukaryota > Metazoa > Arthropoda > Insecta > Diptera > Drosophilidae > Drosophila > Drosophila willistoni. Next base: position 26,929,850 of record NC_061086.1, on the reverse strand, counting down.
TTGCTTTAGACGATTTAAATGTCCCGATACCATAGAATCGGGATTTACATTGCCCACCCGCATGCGGCAAATGAAACCGCGTCGAGCGCCCATGCTTAAACGCATGGACGATTGATGCCCCTCCTTTTTCACCGTGCCCGATTTCAGATCCAAAATCCTGCCAGCATTCTGTGATTCCTGCGTCGAAAGCTGTTCTCTGATCTTCTCCCGATCATCAGCATGTATGTGATCATAGAGACTTGTGCCATACCACTCACTTTGGGTATAGTTCAAGACCGGTGTCACCGAGTCAGATACATAGATAACTCGTCCCGAATCGCAGGAGACAACAAAAAGAAAGCCATCGGCTGCTTCCAGTATTAAATGTTTCAACTCCTGATCGGTTAGGAAAGAGGGCTTGTATGTGCCATCACTGCTTGTATTCCCAGTGCCTCGTAATGCCTTCATGTGAGCCACTGCCATGCGCAAGATGGTCAATTTATCTGGTTTCCTGGCCAAAGCACTGCATGTGGGCACCATATCGGACAATTCGGTAATATAGGCCGTCATTTTGTTTCGTCTTCGTCGCTCGATCTCACAATGATTCTCGCGACTAGCAAAACGCTCCTTGTCCTGTATGTTGGCATCGTCCATGTTTAGAATATTTAATTAGCTTTCGTTTCGTTTTGTGTATTTGGGTCGTCTCTGGAAAAAGAAAAAAAATGTACGTAGTGTTATGGTAGGGGTAAGTAGTGGGAGGGGGATTAGTATTTTGTCTACGTTATGTGTGCGTGGGAGCTGGAAAATCTGTTTTCGTAACTCATTTCTTCATTAACGTACTTTGCTAAAAAGTGGCCTTATTTTCCACTCATTTATGCACTTTTTTTCTTAACTTTTTTATGGTTTTTCACTAGATCAAAATCTTTTTCTTCCGCGAATTTTACGATAAAATCAAAAACTCTGTTTACTGCAGTGTGACCGTAGCAGACACATAGAAAATACCACAATTCGTGCTGGCACCAGTGCTGCAAGCTACAACTATCGATAGGCAATCAAGACAATCGATTTTCCTCAAATAAATATGTTATCGTTTATCGTTACAGCGCGAACTCAAATTTAGAGTAATACAAACTGACTAGACTTAATATTTTTAATAAAATAAAATCAAACAATGAAGGAAAGACAAGCGAGCCATAATTTAGATATTCGTTATTCAGTGTTTTAATGGTAGTAGAGCATTGCGGTCTATAAAATATAGTTTCATAAAAAAAGATTTATTACATGTTCCATTTTCGTTTATTCATTCATAACTATATAAATTAGTTTCATTAGATTGCCTACAAGCTATTCAGTAACTGTTTCATATCGCTTTAAATTTAAAAAAATTCAAAATGATTTATCCAGTTGTAGTGACAAAATAACATCTCTCCATTCATACACATTCGTTTTATCATATCCATCACTTCATTCTTATAACAAAAATAGTTTGCTTGCGTTATCATATCGCACAGCATTATGCCTATTACAATCTCTTTTTTAAGCTTTTTATTTTTTTTAACTTGTAATACAAATCTTAGGTAAAGTTTGTTTGTTCTGTGTGTCTTGTTCTTATTACTTTTGTGTATTGTGTATCTGTGTGTGTTTGTTTTAATTATTATTGGCAATTTTCTAACTGCATGTTTTAGATGGTTATCCATTTGTTTAAGTTTAATTCAATTCATTAATTGTTCATCCAAGCTGTTTAAACAACATACAAGTCTTTTGTTCTTTAATAATTAATTATATATATCTTTGCTTTAAAATCTGTGCACTACTTTAGTAGGTATTCTAAAATGCGTATTATTTATATTGTTTTCTTTTTGTTTTTAATTTTTAAAAATTTGCATTTGTGCTTAATTGATTTTTTTGTTTCTATTATATTTTATATACTTTTTTTGAATGTTTTTTTTCATTTTTTTTTGGGTGAAACTTCAGCATTAATTCGTTGACTAGAGATTAACTTAAGTACTTAAATGCTAATTATAATATAGACATATTTTAACAGGCGCTTGCAGTTTTTAATTTTCATTCTTTCTTATTTTGTTTGGTGTCTTCTGTTTAAGTGCAAAGTAATTTTCTGATTCTTATAGTTTTGTGTGCTTAATATATAATTCTTTATAATTTTTACGTTAAAGGAGTTGCTGCAAAGCTTCAACATAACTTTTCCAATTAATCCATTAACATTTTTTTTTGTTTTTTTGATTCTTATTAATTAGCACCAAAATGATTAACAAGCCAAAAATAGGAATAAACAAAAATTAAATTAATATATTCATTTCGTTTGCTTAATAATTTTGCACATTAAATTTGAATTTTGACATAGATAGAAGGAGGGAATTAGAAAAACTAAGTCAATTTGCAACAACTTTTCAATACTTTGGTTTAAACTATTTCTATATGCATTTATATAGAACATAACATGCCAATTTTTGAAAAAATTATTAAACATTTCCGTTTGCTTAATTTAATATACAATATATATGTACGCGCGAAGGAATAAGGTCAAGTAATCAATCAATTGAACAAATTCTGGCTCTCGGGCCAACTTATTATATAAAATCACAAAAAAATTAAATATTTATATACTATTTATATCAATAAAGTCAAAGTATTTCATTCTTATATATATTTAAGAATACTCTAGTTTTTTTTGTTTTCTTTGCAAAAATATTGATATAACTTTCCATCTACTAATACTAAAGGGTGGATGCAAAAGTTTATGCGTTTTTCTTTCTCTATTTGACAAAAAAGAAATGCAATTAATTTGAGTGTTAGGTTTAGTTGTTAAATTGCGAGTTTAAAAAGTTGTCTTTCGAATAGTAGTTAGTTACTTAGGGAGGTGTGTGTGTGTGTGTGAGTGTGTGGGGAGGGAAACTGAAACGCTTCCAATTTTGGTATTTTACGTTGTGTAGGTCCTGATGACATCACGAATAACAGCCCGACATAATGGACATTGACCACCGCCCACACCACGCCATTGCTCGATGGCACAGTCGTAGCACATGCACATATGTCCACACATATATAGAACGGAATCGATGGGATTCTCATAGCATATGGTACACTCGGCACTTGAATCTGTGCTATGTTGGTCGCTCAAGCTGTCCTTCCATTTGGTGGCATTTGCATTTGTATTATTGGCAATTGGCTATAAAGTAAAGAGAAGATGGAGAAACTTTAGTAAAGATTTGAGGAACTTGATGGAGATTTGTATGGCTTACCTCAATGTATTGACTGCTGGTGGTGCTTATCAATGTGCCACTGGAACAAGCGCCGTTCAATATGCCACTGGAGGTGATTGTCGTCGCCTGCTGCTGCTGCTGTTGTTGCCTGGTGGCGGCCGCCAATTGACCATTCAAATCATGCGAACTTGTAGCCGGAGGTAGATTAACTACTAGAACAGTGCCACCTCCATTTGGTTGGATTTGAAGGATGTCACCGTTTGAGGGCATGCTGATCATGCGACTGCCATTGGCTCCCCCATTACTGGCCGAGGCCAGAGTACTTGTACTCTGTGCCACACTCAACTGGGACGGATGATGCAGATGGTGCTGATTTAGTGACATTTTCGATGCCATCAATTGCCCTTGACTGGCAGTGGCATTTAGGCTAGTCAATGAATCAGCCATGGGTAGCATACGTGAGGTAGAGGCGGCGGAGGCGATAGCGGCATTGGATCCACTTGGCAGTGCTCCGGCATTAACTTGGGGCTGAGATGGATATGCCACCATATTCGGCAATTGCTGACGGAACATCCTTAACGACTGGGTCGATCCATACACATCGAGGAAGGCCCACAATTGTAATGATTGATCCACGTGCATGACAACTACGGCGGGACCATTATTCTTACTAATGCTCACCTCGCCATTGGGGGCCACAAAGAAGGCGATTTCATCGCCACGTTGGGGGGCGGCAGCAATATCCTTGCTAACCACCCAATATTCCGGACGATCCAATAGGAAATCCGAATCATTGGGCAAATCATTTGGCTGCAAAACAGCTGGATTGCACGATGTCAGTCCCAGGGCCAAGGCGCCCACATACATCTGTTCGGTCTTCAGAATCTGGACAATAAGTTTCTCCCCAATGCGAATGGGGCGGGCGGTAAAGACATAACCCTGACAGAAATCGGATTCAGTGCGCGAGGCAACAAAACGATCATGCGATAGACGTACATTACGTCCTTTGGTTATGTGAAATGGAACAGGTATCAGGCGGCCATTGGCATTATAACGCAGAGGGGGCAAACCATTGGCCAGATCGTGGGCCTCAACACTTGTGGGAACACCGCTTGACAAATGCAACGATTGCAACGATGGCATCACATGACGTTCCAAATCATGTTCACTCAGTCCGATGGCATTGCCGCCGGGCAGTGAACGACGCGATTGCTGATGTGGATGATGAGGATTCAAGCTAGAGGCGGCGGCTGATTGAGGCAGTGGCTGCTGCTGTTGCCCGGCAGATGACGATGGAGGAGGTATCGATATTTGCTGCTGTTGATACATATAGATTCTGGCATCTAAAAACTCAATGCCCGTACAATTTCCATAAATATCGATGACAGTCCATAGCAAGCTACGTGTATCAATGCCCGACAAGATGACACCCTTCTCCTCATTGTTAATGCCATAGATAACATCGCCGGCATTATTCACATAGTAATATAAAATATTGTCCTTTTCGCAATATTGCTCATGCAGAGCCTTGGCCCAGAATCCGGGACGATTCGTGAGATCTGGGCAGGCATATTTGGGCAAGGATCCCTCCAGCGATACAGGATCATTGCTGGTGAAACCGAAACGTATACCACCATTCCAATTATTTGAAATTTCAGCGAATTTCACACAAATCCTTTCATTAATGCGCACAGGACGGGCCGAGAAGGTAATTGCACGGCAGAAACTCTCATAACGACGTGCCAGCGTTCCATCCCGAGAGATGCGTATATTGTCGCCATGTACGCTATGGAATTGCAAAGGTGGCAGGTTATTTGGGCCAGGGCAGGATGAGGGCGAGCGGCGAACTGCGAAAAGAAGAGAAAGTAATACAAAATTAGTTAAAGCTATTAATAAAAAAAAATGAAATATGATATAAAAGAAGAGATTTTATAGAACTTTTCCACAGATTTTCACTTTCTAAATGTCAAAATGAATGGTCAAAACTTATTTAAAATCTACTCACACTATGTTTCTATATCAATTACCCCCTTTGGAAATCTGTTTCTCATCTCATCTCTCATGGTAAATATCGAGTTACTGCGCGCCTACATCGACAAATAGATAGAAAGACATTATGCAGGTAGCCAGGGAGATCATCTCATATTACACAAAAAAAAAAGAAAGAAAGAAAAACCCTTTCCTAAAAATAGCACGTGACTTTGATGATGATTATTGAACTGTAGCAAAAGGAAACTGTAACACATTCTCAGAAGGTTTTCCATCTGGAGAGAAAGGAGTGACCGAGTTCTAAGAAAAATTATGTAATATAAAAATAGAATCAATATGTTTTTAGAAATAAACATAAAAATTCATTTCTTAAGCTTCTCTTGATCTCATTTAGTATTAAAATTTGAAATATTTTTACTCAATTGACATAATTATTTGCACCTTGGCCGCACCTGCTGTGAGAGGCTGCGCTTCTTTAGCCATAATTGACACAGAAAATGCAAAGAGAAAAAACCTATAACCAATATAAATAATTACCAAAAAGTCACAAGAAACTGCGACAGGTTTTTTGCCTTCAAGGCATCACAGCAGTTGCCACACGAAGGAAAAAACTATCCCAAAAAAAAAAAGGTAAAACGTGCGTAAGTCGGCGATCAAAGCAGCAGGAGGACCAGACAACAAAAGCCTGTCTTATGAGAGACAGAAGGACAGACAGGCAGACAGATGGACCGAGGGACAGACAGGACACAAGTTGATTACCATGTTGATATGCGGCGCGTGGCACAGTGTCTTTAAGAGATCTTGGCCTCTATGCGGCATGTGGCAGCTGCCTTCTTATGTGGAATCAAAGAAAGCAGCTGTACGCTTTGTACCCCAAAAAAAAAGGGACAGGTAGACGACGACGAACTAAAATAATCGAGCAACCCTCATTGCATGCATTTGAGTGTGTGTGTAGATTAAGGGTAGTTTCGATCACTAGGGGTTGCTAGTGGCGGCAGCGGCAGCTGTTCAAATTTTCAGAAATGTAAGACAAAAATTGGAACTGATAGAGAAAAACGAAAAACGTTTCATCGAGAGACAAATGCAACAACATTTCAAGTATCTGTGTGTTTTTTTTTCCCAAAAGGGGATGAAATTCAATACCATCCCAGAGCTCATCCTTAGGGCCAATGACTTGAAAAATCTTTCGCCTTGTCTCTGTTATAAGTGAGGCTCACTACTTCCGGACAAGGGAAGAGAACCAAATCGAACAGGAAGTTGCTTGGTCTTGGGTCTGGGGAAAGGAAATTATCAAAAAGGGAGCACCAGAACAGCTTCTTCTCAGTCTCTGGTCTGAGTCTGGTCTCTCCTTCCGGTTGGCTCCCATTTCGCTATGCAAGAAGAGCTGGTTTTCGATCAAGAATGTCTCCACTCCAATGGAGTGCATTATCAATATTTATGAATTGGCCGCGCATTGATGATGACGACGACGACGAGGAAGTAGGAAATCACGTTTTCTTTGGTCTGCTTTCTGTTGTGTTATGTTGTGGCCAAAAGGATGTCGCGGCTCGAATGGCGACGCCTACTTTTTGCTACCTTTGCCAGCAGACGGGCCGCCAGGCCAAGTTGTCAATGAATTTACAACAGTAGCCGCCGCCGCCATCGTCGTGATGGCATGAATGAAATACTCCAATGATCGTAATATTATTGTAGCCATGTTTTTCTTGGCGTTTCGTTAAATCAAAACGGTTTTACGCAAGACGCATTGATACTATCAATTAGGTAGAAAAGAAAAAAGGAGGCGAGACTCAAACGACAAACAATATGACAATCACGACAACGACATGGCAATTAATTAAGTGTAGAAGCCTCGACGATCAGCTAATGATCTTCGTTTAGCTCAGAGAGAGATCAGATTCACACTAATTGTTAAAAATTTAAATGATCTAACAAAAAATACCATCAGATTGCTCAAGTGATCTTCTTCCCGACTAGATCATGATCACTTGAAGATCTCTTTTGGCTTTGCAACATTCATTAGCCAGTTTTGGGATTAAAAGTTCAAAATACTCATTCTCCTCCTCCCCCCTCCTTGCCAACTTGTTTGGGGTCATGCGTTTACTAGAGTTGGCAAAAGAAAAACCCAAAAACAAATTTAACAAACGTGCCGAACGATCTGCCAAACGATCGGCAGGCAAATTTTTGCCTTTTTGGCGCAAAATAAGGAAAACCTGATTTACCGTTTGGCGCGTCGCAAAAACAAAAACACAAAAAAAAACAGAAACATTTCCCACGCTGGCCAAATACAAACAATTCCCACGACTCCAAATTTGTATATATAGAGAGAGAGGAGATATAGGGAAACCTGTAACAAGCTACATACAATAATTGCAAGCGAATGAAGTGGATGAATCTTCTTCCTCCTCATCCTCATCTTCCTCCTCCATCTCATCTCGTTTCGTATAACGCGGGTGGATTGGAAAATGTGAAAATCATGCAGGTGTCATAAAAAAAAAAAAACTGAGCAACGGTAGGCAAAAGTGAGGTAATCAAACGATTGCCTATTTCGGTTGAATAGTATTCAAGATCGTTAAGGAAAACCAATTTAAAATAATGAAGATTGTCGTTGATCATTAAAGATCGATTTAAAGTCTAGATATATATATGCGCTCGGATGACGAACTGACAATTGTTGAGATCACAATTGAGTGTCTTCATTGAGGGGCGGAAGGGTAGGCGAGCAGGAAGAGTTGGTTATTAATTAGCATTAATTATCTGTTTTGTCATTGTTGATCTGTTTGCACTTATTTAACATACAAATGTCGATAATGATATTTGTTTTTATTGCTGTGAGAATTGTTGTACACTTGTTCCGATGCCAAACAACTTTATTTTGTCTGCTGCTGCCAACGCCTAAAAACCGAAAAACAACAAAAAAAAAAATGCCAACAACCCACTACAATTCGTTCAATCCGTCCCACACAATGTTTCTACAACTAATTTCACTAGACATACGATAGATAGAGTTTATTTTCTTGGGCGTAGGATGATCCATTCATTCCATTCATTGACACAAACCCAAAAGATCTCTAAGAGCATGTAAAGTCGTCGTCGTCGTTGTCGTCGTAATGGCACCCACTCTTCAGATCATTTGTTGATTACTTCAAATGCTAATTTATGCAAAGCGGTCAATTGTGGGCTGTGGCTGACCAATTGATACAATTTGGTAATCGATCTACACACACACACCCATACACAACACTCTTCCGCTGTTCGCTTTCCTTTTTCTCCTCCTCCTCCGCCTTCATATCCGGTATAATTACAAGAAAACAGAAACCTTTACTGTTCTGTTAATTGTTCGCACACGTTTTTTATGACTCATGCACGTGGGCCCAATAACAACAAAGACACGCGCCGAAATCACAAGCACGTGACCCATGACCTTAATCAACAGAAAGTGCGTATGTCTTAGATGTGGGCAACAGCAGCTTGAACAACTTGTTGCTTTTTGGTGGAAAATTATGGAAATTTGTAGAGTACATTATAGAGTCGTACATATTTGCAAAAAAAAAAACAACAACAACAACAAACCATTTCCGTTCTGCAACTAACCATCATCAATGGCAGCGGAAGCCACAAAAACAAAACTCTTTAGTGCAGAATGGAGAAGAAGCCCGACAGTCAGCCAGTGAAAGAGAGTGTTTGTAATCGTAGTTGCCCCCTGTCCGGTGACCAATACCTCTCCCCCCCATCCCAACCGGGCTTTTTCCCCACTCGTTTGTGTATGTAACTCTAGACTCTATAGACAGAAAGCAGCAGCAACAGCAGCAACAAATGAAAGAAGAAAATATGTATAATAAAAATAATTGCACAACTAAACGGCCGACTGACGACGGCGACAACAACAACAATGTGGAAACCAGAGGTCAAACTATTGGATGTTGTCCCCACTCGAGTTCTGCTGCTTTTTTTTTCTTCTTCTTCTTCTCTTTCCACATCGTCTACCATCAAGTACAATGCACTTTTTATGCGATTAAGCGAAATCTGATGCCCTCCTCGGCTTGGCACATTTGCAATAATTACTAAAGTTAACAAAATTAATGAAATAACTTTGAAGGTAGATAAGAAATAGATATATCTTCTTGGGCATTTTCTTAAATAAACCCATGAAGATCAGTTTTAAGCAGTTCCCCTTGAAAATTACCATTTTCCCGTTCTTTCGGTGGTATATTTACCCTTAAAGACACAAGATTTAGTAGTATTTGACTAGGATTGATAAATGGCTGTAGTTAGTGGAAAACTCAGAAAAATAAATATCAATCGCACCTTTATAGCTTAACACACTATATTCTTATATAGTATATAGGCAGAGGAGGTTCAATGACTTTTAATGTCATAACATTTCTCATTCACCCCTCTCGGCCCTTAGCCACACACACAAAAATTTGTAGTTACTTGATGAAGCGAGGAGCTGGCACCCAATTTCATCCATCCATCTATGTAAAATAAATTTTATATATAATTAGCTGACTGCAGCTAAAGCGGCGAGGGTGGCCAAATCAAATTAACATGGTGTATATTTTTATAAGCCCACAGACAACAAACAACAACAATAAAAATAGAAGGGGCTGCTACTCCCTCAATAAAACACAACCTATGAACATATGAGGCACTGAAGCATGAGACCCCAGCCAAGAAGAACGAAACAACTCGTAATGGTGGAGCCTCAAAATAGATATACATATAGACGATCCAAATATATACCTTTATGCAGGCAGGCAGGTATACATACATATATATGTATGATGTAGTATATATAACTGAAACTTGGCTTTCTTCCGCTTGTTTATCGAAGCGTTGCAATTACTAGAAGGGCCTCATCAAGTGAAGAGATATAGATACATGTATCTTATGTACAACTTGCATTTCCTTAGCACTTGACTGCGTCTCCGAGACCAAGTTTTGTATGTGTGTGAGTGTGTAATTAAATCACTCAAGCGTTGAGCCGACAGCATTTTCAGCGTTTTCATTATGACCCATAGACATGAAGAGGATGCCTGCCTCTTCTTCTTCTTTGGTCTTTGATAAAAACACATCATTATAACATTATTACAAAGTTTGAACAATGAATTTCAAGTGTTTGCCACTCATTTTTCTCTTATGTATCGAAGGGATATTTCTAGAGTGTTTATACTCTCTTAAGCCCTATTGTTCGAGGTTTTTTTTTTGCTACTAATTAAAAAATCTTGTAGAATTCAATAATAATGACTAAACCATGCAAATTTCTTAACATTATAGCAAGCAGCTGCGAATTCAAGAATCTAGTTCTTGGTCAGAAATAGGTGTACATATTAATTACAAAAAAAAAAAAAAACATAAAGGTAAAAACCCGATTTGACCAAATTTCATTAGATAGACACAGATCGACAGCTGTTTGTGCCCGTAGGTGGAACACTACGTTGATTTATGCATAGACACAACATCTGACGACTTGTTGCCCCGTCCGACCACCCGCTCGCTCCAGCCAACCAGGCCTGCTGACCAAGCGTATATAATTGACCCGGCGTAGATTTTCGATATCTTTTAGGAGCTCTCTCGAACTCTCAGTTTCCCAATCTCTTTCTCTGCCTCTTGGCGTGAGTTAATTGCAGCTGCCTCGACCCGCATCTACAACTATATCTGATACTTTTTTTATATACCTGTTGGTAGCTACCTGCGTTCCTCACTGCAGCAGTTGGTTGCACCACTACCGCCACCACCCTATGGATAGACACATGCAGCACAGCACCACATGAAGTTAAGTTTATCTATGCTCGGATTTTATCGAATACAAAACTGTTAAAAGTACATTATTTCTCTCAAATTGTGCTGCCAACTTTAGTTCACTAACTGATAAAAGTAAAAAGATACTTTGGGAATTACGAGAATGTAGGTCGCTGTAATGATAACTTTGATAAAGAAAGAAACAAAAAAGACAACTGAGAGATAAAAAGAAATACAATGAATAGATGTCGTTTGGACAAAGTAGTAGAAAAGGTCTCAAATGCAGCGTTTCTGATCCCGATATAGCCATGCCCGTCTCTGCGTGGTCTATTATGCCTTTTGTTTTTGATATGTCGCAAATCGTATTTCAAATTGATACAATTCGCACTAGTTCTTATCACGAATGCGAAAAAATAGAACTGTCTTATCAAGAAAAGAAATAAGTTTATTTTTTACTGCACTAACAAATGACGCATCCATCTTGGAATGAACTCATTGGTAAGAGAGGAAGTAGCAGAGGGTACAAAAAATGGCAAAACAAAAGAACATTGAAAATTGAAGCGATATTCCATATGACAGATGTACAAACTCTCAATGCGAGGGTGGAGATTGATTCGGAGAGGGGGTTTAGGGGACGTGGGGTGGGTGTGTCTCTCTCTCATTCTCTCTGGCAATCGTCTGCTTATTTGCTTTGGGTAAATACAATAATGTTTAGATGAATTGAAAGCACCGACAACAGCAACAACAACATTATTGTGAGTTTGTTGTGTGTGTGGATGGGATATTCAAGACGAGTTGGCAGCTCCGCTAAAACCAAAAAGTAAACCGTGAGAAGCTTTAGCCAATGAGATAAACCAAAGTAAACGTGGCATACCAAGCAACGAACAAACGAATCAAGCAACAAGCCAACTACAAAAACAATAACAACAAAAAATTGTAATAGAAAAGAAAATGCAGGTAAAACAAATCACAAAGACAAAAACAACCAAGCCAAGGAGCTGGAGAGTTGAGCCAAGCCGAGCCGAGCTGAGCCAGCCAGCTGATTTCCAGACAAACAACAACAAAAAAGACACAAAGTAATTTCATTGATTACCGATACGCAATGCGCACGTTCGGGAATGGAATGACAGCCATAAACCATCTCCCCTCATACCTCTGCATGGCGCGCCTCTTCCTTGGATCTCTTCCTCTTCTTCTTCTTGCACATAAACTTCAACAATAACTAACTACCATCTGCAACTGCAGCGAGGCGGGGGCGAGAGGGGCTTTCTTATGATACCCTACTGTTCATAGAGTACACCAAAACACTCATATTTGTTCTTGTGTTATTCAATATGATGCAGAGTATGATCAAGTCTATGTGGCCGACCCACGTACCTACATATGTACATATGGATTTTTTTTTCTTTCTTTTTTTTGCTTTTGCGTTTCTTCTTTGGCTTGTTGCTTTTGCCGACGGCGGCAACGGCGCTTCGCGTACAAATCTAACTTCAGCTGAATGGAGAGGCAGCATAGAGGCCCCCGCCGGTTCACCCCTCCCCCCAAGTGGGCATGGATACGACGGTTGAGGCCAAGAAGAACTCTTTTGCCTATGCGTCATTGGCTTTGACTTGGTTTTTCTTTGCTTTTTTCCTTCACTCGAAGTATGTCTTTGTGTGAGAGAGAGAAAGAAGAGAGTTGTGTTTTTTCTCTCTCAATTGCAATCAAAACAAAAAACGAAGAAAAAAAGCCCCGAATCTGGGTGGGAAGGCCGAAAAGAAGATAATCGTTATGATAAAACATAATCGTTTCGTTTTTCGGGAGGGCTTAAATTGTTGTTGGGGTTTTTGTGGTTAAAGACAATGCAATTTGGATGATTTCGATTTTACTTTGAAAGTGCGCGAATGTGTATGTGTGTGTTTGCATGTATTAGTTTATTTACAGTGGTTTGTGAAATCTTCAGAGCGAACGATGAGAATTTCTAGCGAATTTGCATTGCGCGAATTTCTAATTAACTCAATTTCCGTTACGGTTTCAAAAATGTTCATTTGTTTGTAACGTATTTAAAGCGGAACTAAATATACATTTTAATCTTTAAGCTGTTTTAGAATTGCCTATTGTTCTATTTTCTATGAAAGAATTCATAATAATTAGTAACTAAAACAATTTGTAATTTGTATTTAGTTTTAATCTTTTTTGTTTTCTGTTATTTCTTTTGAACTGGCGGCGTTTTTATCTTGAGCCACTTGAAGGGGCATTTGGGGCCATTTGTTTGTGGTTTTTGTTGTTGCTATCTGTTGGGCTAAACTTTTGTTTAAACAATCTCATAAGCTGCTCTGATTCTCCCTCATTCTCTGTTTTCCTCCCATTTCTCATATTTTGTGTAGTATATTTTGCGATAATTCTTTTATGTTGGATGGGCACAAAATGCTAATGTTCGCATTAAAAATAGCGTTGTTTTTGTTTTAACTTTGCCGCATTAATTAAAACAGAGCAGAGAACTAAATTGGATGAATGAATGATTCAATGGCCTAAAGAGACGGGCCACCATATGCTAATTTTATGTGAGAACCAAATTATGTTTGAAATTGTTTTTGAAATGAATTATTAATTTTTCGCACGCTGTAATTACATTTAGATATAATAACTCTGTTGATTATAATTATAATTATTAGCATGGTGATCAACTAACCTAAGCCAAAGCGTTTTTTGATCTTTTTAAGTAGATGCATTTTCTTTTTGCTAGCCAATTTGTCCTTGGCGCTGCTCATCATTAGTTCGTTGCTTTCCATGGCTAGGACATGGGCGGCAGCTGCTGCAGCGGCTGTGGCAGCATTTTGATGGTGTTGCAGTTGATGATGATGATGGTTTATATTAAGATGTGGATGGCTGCCTTGATGGTGGGCCATGTAATTGCTTGGGATATCCGAAAGACCCATTTTTATTTATCTTTTATTTTTGCGTGTGTTAGAAACTTTAAAATTTTTGTTTTACTGGATTAGAAATTGCAATTTGTAACTCGAAATGCAATTTCTGTTTTTTGGCATTAACAATTTAATTCGTCAAGTACTGAATATTATTAAGTTAAAACATTTTGTGTTTATTTATTTTGTTTGTTGGCCCGAGACGCGAACATGAACTTCACTAGAAACGAGACTCTACGACGGAGCGAACGACCTAAACGCTTCGATGTTCAAATTATAACTGTGAATTGTAGTGGCGGCGGCAGCCCAGCAAGGCAAACAGTTTCTGCCAGTGTTGCCGTTTTGGCTTATTTTCGGCCAGATCTGACTTATTTTCAAGAGCGATTGCGGATAAAATTGGGAAATTGCGGATAGCGGAAAATCTGGCTTATTTAAGAATCGAAACAGCTAATTTTTAGCTTATTTAATATATCTTTTAGTTGTTATAATAAAGTTTCCCAAATGCCGATTAATTGACAAAGTTACAGGGTGTGTGACACGAGGTGGTTATCCATCGAAATGGCGGTCACGAGAATTTTGGAACAATGGCATGAGCTTAAGACTCATTTTGGTATTGCTGCCAAGGAGGAGAAATGTCACAAAGCAATCGTTTTATATAATATGTTTCAAGATAATATTAACTATTTATATTTATTGTTTTTGAAACCAATTTTGCAAGATATGCAAAAAGTTAACAAATGCTTCCAAAGCAATACTTCAAATCCATCGAAATTGTTAAACGAGCTAATATTTGCCATCAATTCACTAAAAATCTACATAATAGCTCCAGATAAAAGTGTAGATTGTATAAACGATGATGGATTTGAAAAGTATGTGACTAGAGACTTGTATCTTGGATATGCTTTTGAAAAACATATCAAATCTGTGAGTATATCCAATGATGAGGAAAAGTCGATCCGAGAAAGTTGCACGAATTTCGTAGTTGATCTTGTTAAGCAACTAAAGCAGAGGTAAATATTTAGTTCTTTTTATTTAATTTACAATTATTAATAATATATTTTTCTAATTTTAGGTTACCCGACAATTTTAAAATCTTAAAACAAGCCGATGCTTTTGCAGTAGAAAATATTTTAAAAACTAAAAAAAAAAACATCATTCCGATTTTGGAGTTTTTTGGAATTCCCAATATTGACGAAATTGAACGTCAATACAATGAATTGACACTTATCTCTTGGGAAAATACTGAGGACACAATTAAATTTTGGGTTGAAGTATTGAATTACAGAGACTCGGGCGGAAACAACCGGTTTTCTAAGCTGAGTTCTGTTGCGCTTGAAATACATTCTTTACCTTGGTCGAACGCCGAAGTGGAAAGGGTTTTTAGCCAAGTTAATTTAATAAAAAATAAAATAAGAAATAGGATGAACGTTGACACGTTAAATTCAATATTAACCATAAGGTAATGTCTCAGAAAGTGATAGTCTCATCAGAACAAAAACTTATATTTTTAAATTCTAGATCCGGATTGAGCCGACACAACAAATGTTGCTTTGATTACAAAGTTTCTTCAATCTGCCTGAAGTCTATAGAAAATGTGGAACAATTAGATAATGAGCCCAAACAGTCTGTAGACAATCTAATAGCAGGTTTAATGTCATTTAAATGAACTTTATAAGTTTAAATTTCTTTTGTTTTCGTTTTTTTTTTTCATAAACATGAAGTTTTTTTAAAAATATATGTTTTTTATAATTTAAAAACTTAAAAAAATTAGCTTATTTTTCAGCTATTTTTTTCTGGGATTTAGCTTATTCTGGCTGGTTTTTTTTGTTAATTCAGCTTATTTTGCTCGGGGAAAAACGGCAACACTGGTTTCTGCAGCTCAGCTGACTAGAGATGGCAGCAAGCGATGAGCGTGTTTTGCCGAAGCAAACACGAACATTGACAGGATGCACGAGTGTGCATGGTGAGGAAGAGAAGCTAGAGCTACTACACGAATGTTATGGTTTCACTTCGTGTTCTGGCCAAAATTCTCTCATCACTAGCTTACTAACTCCAAAGAGAGCGAGCGAGAAAGAGTGTACGAGAGAGTAAATCTCACCCGCTACAGGAAAAAAAGGCACCAATACCAACAACAATTCAGTTTTTCGTCTTGCAGCTGTTTCTTATTTACTATGGTTTCGTTCCCTTTTTGTGCCTGCCTTTCGCGTGTATTGAACCTCCCTTATAATTTCTGCACCTTGATCAACAATTCTGTCTTTTCTTCTCCTTCTGTGTCTTGGTCTTTCTCTGCTTCTTCTAGCCATTTATTTAGGCCCAGGCTGCCTCTAACTTGGATCGCTGTTAACTGTTTTTTTGTTTTTTCATAGTTCAGCAAAGTTCAAGCCATTTTTTCTTTGTTTTTGGGTTTTGGTCTTTACATCTTGAATTTTTTGTTAGCAAGGTTGTTTTCAGTTCATGAGGGTTAGGAAAAACTGGACCTAAAGACGGACATCTGCCAATGCCCTCAGGTGTATTACCTGGGGTCATCATATGGCCAAAGATTCAACAATTTAGTAATACTTTCTATGACTTTAAAAACAAAAAAACTGATCTAGAAAAATTTAAATCAACTGATAACTGTGAATTATATATGCGAAATTTAAAACTGTCACGTTGACCGCTAGGTGGCGCAAGAATGCAATTGTGGTGGGGCTGACGTCTTTGGATAATAATGTAACCTTATCGGGAATTCAAAGCAGAAAAGAACGTGTGAAATACTTTTTTCTTTGCAGTAAAATTCATTACAAAATTGTAAATTGTTACACACACACTTACAATATAAATTCCACATTTTCAAGATTATTCAGATAATGGTTCATTAATAAAAATGATGGAATCGGTAATGACTTGCCGTTTTTATCTGATCTATACAATTTTCCGTCTTTTTTATTTTGGCCAAATATCTATTACCATGTCAATCAATTTACACATGATTCAGTTACCAAACGTTATCTCAAATATTTTATTTGAAATTTTGATTATGATTACTTACAGGAGCAAACTGTGACAAATAGAGGTTTGTGGGGCCAGAGACAGGTTCGTGAACCTTTCGCCGACTTTCCCTTATCTCTACATTTGTTTGCCTAATCTTTTGCGAAAATAAAGTTGTACCAATTAAACTGAGATAATTGTTTAACAAATTTTTAGATTTACTATGTAGAATTATACATATATGTGTATACGGGTATTCCTATAGATAATACCGATTCAGCATAGAAAATTCACATTTGGCATTTTCATTAAACGCTTGCTTAAAGGGGACAATTCTCCTTTTAAAAACATTGACATGCTTAGGCCGAAAATTTGAACCTAAAAGGTAAAAATTTCTCATCCTGGGAGATGCCCAAAGACAAACAAAGAAAATTAGACAATGAAAATGCACAATGAGAATGAGAATTGTCAAGGTAAAGTTGAATTCGTTTTGGCTTGGTGGTGGGATCTGCAAAAATCCAAGACAAATGGCCCTTACGAGAAGTAAAATTCAGTAAAATCTGAGAAACAACAAGAAAACAAACTATATGGAAGTTTTTAAAGCAGATGTGGAAATACGAATTCGTGGGAGACCAAGAAAATTTGCATTAAACTGGAGGGAAGGGGTAGAGGGATAAGATGAGAGAGAGAGCAAACATTTGCTAAATTTAGCCATAAAACTACTTAAAATTAAGGCGAATATAAACATGAAGGGCCCCCAACCATATAGCAAATGACAGCAGCTGCCTTTTTAGGGGGCCTTCAAGCCGTTCCCTGGCGCTGACAAAAAAAAAACAAATATGATTATATATAAAAATTTATAAATAAATGTGTACAACGGCAAACAAGGAGAGAGAGGGAAAACCTTATCAGCTAGCAAAGAGGAGCCAGCGACAACTGGCGCACGTCTGTCGGCACGTGGTTTGGCTGGTTGCCTAGATGCAAACAAACATCAAAAATTTACACCTGGAAATGGCAAACAACAAAAGCGAAGGATAAATGTAAAAGAAATAAGAGCAGAATGCAACCCTTTATCCTTTACAGCGAGCCTGGCTTTCAGGTCCTAAGCGAAAAATGTAACCACAGATGGATGACACCTTTTTTTTTTTTGCTTTTTTGGGGTAGTTTTATATCTGAATGGCAAGGTTCCTGTTTCGCCAATATTTTTGCACAGCAGCAGCAGCAGCTGTATTTCCAGGACGCACGTCTGCTGCCATCAGTAAGAGTCCAGCGAGATATAGAGGATGCTGAATATGCATTTCCACTTTAATATCACAAGAAATTTAAATGCCTCTTTTGGTTGCCCATCGTCTTTGTGCTGATCCCTTCCGATCTTGAGAAATTGCATCTGCTGCCAGCATTTTGTGTTGTCTGCTCCAAGCAATTATTATACTTCATTTTCATAGAAAGGATCATCGTCAGCAGCAGCAGCAGCCACAGACGACAGCAGTTGTCCTAACATTAGTTCAGTCCTTCCCCTAACCTAAACCCTCTAACCAAATGAACGCACTGCTTCCTTGGTCCATACTTTTGAATAGAGATCAGACGGTTTTTTTTAGCTTAGTCGCAGTTTAGACTATAACTATAGTTAAAAGTCTTCCAAGGCAAGTTTTCTCCTCTAAAGAAAAGGCTAGAATTAGTATATTATTTTACTAGGTATTTTGTTTATGGTGTAGTAAAAAGAACTCAAAATGCTTCGCGGAAACAGTTTGCTACAGATTTTGGATCACAGGAACCCAAGTTTTTATGAGAAAGGTACATTTAATGAATTATATTTCCAGTGTCAGGATATAACTTTATCCTGCTTATTCTATAAGTTTTTTCAAGGATCATTTAATATATAGTCGTTTGCCTTAAGATTAGTTTAAAGGGACAAATTCTTTGTGCAATGAATTGTATTGGGTTATTTAATTAAAGATGTCCATACCAAAAAACATAGATTGAACAAGTTCATCGGTAAATACGACTCTTCAACTTGGACAAAACTTTGTCCATATATTTAGAAGGCCATAAGAGACCCAAATTGTTGTTAAGCCTCTTTTCGACATTGAAATTCGATGGCTCCCATAAGCCATTATATTTTATATTAAAGCCTTACCCAAAGACCTCTAGAAATAGATTTATAAATAATTATAGGGCCTAATATATACGTACGTAATTGAAATCTTCAACAATTATCATCTGCAACCCATCATAAGCAGCTTAGTAAGTCAATTGAGGATTCCACGCCTTATATAGAACACAATCAAAACTCAAGAAAGGAGTGTAGAAAAAAAACTTAAAAAAGGTCAATAAAAAACAGCTGAGGACTGGATTTTCACAAGAAAAGGGCGCAAAATATGCACCTTTACAGGTGCAGCAGAGATATGCTTAAGACTTGAGACTCCAAAAAACAAAAAATGCTTAATTTTACCTGTTTCAATTTTTTTTTTCTTACAACAAATCAGAGTCTATTCCTTTTATGCAGCTGAAAATAATAAATTATTGAGTTTATGGTCCATGATTTCTTACAACGTGTTTCGTGAAGGACAAAAGGATAGAGAAAAACCAACCAATAAGTGAAAAAAGCAAAGGCTCGTCAGGCATACACTACACTACGTACTACAGGTAGAAATTTGAAAAATTTAATTTCATTTTGTTTAACCATGAACAAAAAGGACCTTCTGCGCGCTCCCTCTATGACTTGCCAAATGTATTCTGAATGTCCATGCCAGTTGAGGGAGTTTTTCCAACATTTTACAGACCGGGAAAAAACTGCAATGTGAAAAACTGAAAACTGAAACCCCCGCGCACAAACAAACATTTGGCCGTAAAACTTCCAACTAACGGGGAATGCAACTCCCACTAGACATGTGTTGATCTTGGCCGGGTATTTTTCACTTATGATCATATTTGATTAAACGTATGCACACACACACATTGAGAGTTAGAGAGAAGGAGGATGCGACTTTGATGGCGGATATGGGAAGTGGAAGTTGCCAACTTGCATCCCTTTGTTTCCTTCTTCTTCTGCCATAAAGCAAAAACGTTAGATTTCGATCGACTGAGGCAACTGGAACCAACTGCCATGGAGGGCAGGGCAGGTATACGAAATGGAGATGGAGATCGAGACGAGATGGTCCACCCTCTATAGATATATAGAAAGAAAGGGAACTCGGGAACTGCTGTCGTTTCTTCTCAAGTGCTTGCGCAATTCTTTCCCTTCTGTCTTTCTGCTGGTTTTTGGATTAGTTTGGTTTATTTATATACATATATACACACACACACAACTGTCAGGCTGCTTGCCTTCCTTTCTTTCTTCCTTGAGTCACCAGTTTGCATATGTCGTTTCGTTTTTCATTCTATTTTCTTTAATTAAACATTGGAAATACGTACACACAAATGTATATCCTGGACATTTGCTACAGTTTTTAGTTGCGGTAGATTCGATCAATAATTTATATAGTCCTATTTACAGCTGCTTATAGATTATACAAGAAAAAATGGGAAAAACATCTGCCTTGAACTTGAAATTCTATATTTCACCTTTAAGATGAATTGAAATTATCTTCGAATTGCTAATTTTGCAGAACCAACTGCCTTTGGTTTCCATTAACCTTTTATAAATTAAAATTCATTTATTCTTAAATAAATTTAATTGATGTAATTGATTGAGCAAAAAGTAGGCTTAAAGACATTAACCTTGAACCGAAAATTCTACACTGATTGAAGAAATTTGAAATTTTAAAGTCTTTTTATATATTTTTAGTATATTATCAATAATGACGCGATAAAAGCCTATCTAAACCACTTGACATTGTTGGCATATAATTGAATTTATTTAGATTTTCAACGATAAATTAAAATTAATTTAGATTTCTAACATTTTGATGCCCTATGCCAAATGCCACCGTAGACATGGATATACCAAATCCAAGGTGAGAGACTTAATGGAAAAAAAACATTTGCTTACATCACGATAATGATTGAGAAGTTTTTAGGGTTTGACTGATAAAAAACAAGAATTCGGAAGGAATGAGAAATTTTATCAAATTGGGGATTTTTTTCATAGGTATTGATAATAACATGAAAATATAGTCACAACTCTGATAAAATGGGAATCAAAAGAGCTGATGAAAAGTTTCTTCATAATTTCTTATAATTCAAATATTATTAATTACATTAAATGTCAAAACCTTAAAAGGTTTGTATGCACCAGAATTTAGCTTTCTTCAAGTCGAAAATAAATGTTTTTAATTGATTATGGCATTAACTACCGATTCCTCAAGGGGCGATTCAACTAGACGATGGATTTTGAGACCAGACTCCAACATGGCCTTCTGGGTTTGGCGACCTACAGCTATGAGTTTACGATCTTCAATTGAAACTGAATACTTTTTGATAAATTCTGCACCACTTTTCACGCTTGCCGGTGAGAAAAAGACAATAGTTTCCAATTTCTTGAGTTTGAGGGCCTGTTTCATGGAATTCATAAAGTGTGGATGACATTGACTCTCAAAGCATTCGCAGCTATCCACTCGAAAACCCTGAGCCACCAGACGCAGATGTAATGTATTACTGGCCAGATTGCCACATGGCAAAAGGAATGGAAGATCACGCTTGGGGCCGAATGTCTCTCTAATTAAATCGCATAGATTATGAGCACTACAAGCACTTACACCCATGGTGGGTAAGTTCTGTAGTGAATAGTAGGCCATATTTCGTGTATTTTTTCCTAGGGCATAATTGTGCAAAGGACGCCAGCACGTGGGCAAGGGATCCTTTTGGAGAGCTTCGTTCACAGCATAAACACAACGTGGAGCGCATAAAATTATTCCTGCATATTTATGGGGATTCAGGAGTTTTGCTCGCAACCGTGGTATATTCTTAAAGACATATGTTACAGGATTTATATAGATCGCTTCCAAATTTGGCCGTTCATCGTAAGAATCATCTTGAGTTTGTGATTTTAATAAAACAACACTATGCTTAACGCAATCGCCCATTATTTCTCTTAAAATTAGAATTAGTCAGAAAGTTAAAGAATTACACAATTAGAGCTCTGTTTCATACGCTTTTAACGAATTTTTGAAAATTCCCTACGTTGCTTTTGTAACATGAAAACTATCGCCTACTTTAAACAAAGTTTCCTCACTAGAATATAAAACGTAAAGCAATACGTCAAACGTAGACAATGACGTAAGGGGGAAGAAGATATAAACAATTTAAAAATATATTTATACTTACCAATTTTACCGGCTGACTGCCCCATTTCATTTGCATTCCTGGTCTTTATTCACAATGATTTCACTTAATTTAATTTTTATCTTTTCGTCAGAAACAATGACAACAATTCGCTTATACGCTGCATATTGACCATGACACAAGGGCAATAAAAATTTGCATACATTTACATATGTATGTATATCGTTCGTATATAAAGCTACAATATTAATACTACAAATAATCTTTACAATTAATACAATTTCACTCTCAATTTTATTTGATTTTAGTTGATAAATCTCAGTTGTATTAGTAATCACAATTAGAGCTTTCGTATAAACGATGCCGTAGTAAAAATTTACAATTGAATTTTCACGTGGCCCCAATTAGGTTGCCCTTTGCCGTCATTTCTATTTTGATTTGTATTTGCATTCAATGATCTATCACTTACACGACCCGCATGCACTTGACTCACTTTGGCATTGATTTTTTAAATATTTTAAAGCTCTTTTGTTGTAACTTTGTTTTTGGTTTCTATTATTTTTTTTGTTTTTTGTGTAGCCGGTTTGTCACTTAGTATGGCAACACTAAATTTTACAGACCAAAAGAATGTTATCTTACAGAAAAATGTAAATAAGTCTTAGTGTTGGCTAATGAATTATTCCGATAGTATCGATAGTAATGAAATTGTTCTTGGATACAAGATTTAAAAACGAGGTTCGAAATGAGCTTTAATTGAACAAAACGGCGGCAAATCAAACACATAAAAAAAAAAAAAAAATTTACCAGCAACACCGAGTCTAGCATCTAGGTTGTGTGGAAAAATAGCTCAAAAGATGTTACAAAATATTGAATAGAAAGAAAACGATATATGACGCAAAGGAACTTACATATATTGGTGCAAAAATAGATTCGAATTTAAAAAAAACGTTTGGTAAAGCTGTTAGACTTAATTTCTAAAAACAAATAATCTTGACTGTTCTTAATAATAAGAAGAATAAAAATGAAATATGAAAATATGTTATATTGTCGTTGTTTTTGTATTTTTAAATTTGAGTTGTTTGACTGCCGGTATTATCGATTGTTTACCACTTCGTTTATAAAAAATATCGATGTTTTTACAACACTAACAAGCATGTTTTTCGATAAAATGTCGGAACCCGAAACGAAAAAGAGAAGAAAATCAGCACAAAACGAAACGGAAAACTGCGAAATTGAGGTGCAAAACAGAACTAAATAAAGCGATTTTACATCGCTGTTCTTGACTGAGTTAAACAACTGCAAACAGGGTCAAAATGGCAGATCCTTTGAGCTTGCTTCGCCAGTACAACATCAACAAAAAGGAAATATTAGAGCGCGAAAGCCAGATCATATTTGGCGAATTTTCCTGGCCGAAGAGTGTGAAGACAAACTATCTAAAATATGGGTAAGTGAGATGCTGAATAAAAGGCACAGCATGGCAAAAACTAAGCAAATAACTTTCAAAATCTTTCAGATCCGGAAAAAAGGGTGCTCCGCGTGAATACTATACGCTGGAGTGCCTCTTGTATCTATTAAAAAATGTGATGCTCCAGCACTCGGTGTATGTGCGACAATGTGCAGCCGAGGATATACCAGCGGTAAATCGTCCAGATCGTAAGGAGCTGTTAGCATACCTAAATGGTGAATCACAAACCTGCGCCAGCATAGACAAAAGTGCGCCTCTCGAGATACCCACTCAGGTGAAGCGGTCAGCCGATGGCGATCCTATTAGTGGGGAGGTGGCAGCCAAGAAGCCACGTTTCGAGGAGACTCAAGTGCAAAAGGTGCGAGAACAATTGGCCGCTCGATGGGATGTTAATCAAAAGGAGACTGCTGTTAATATGGATAACATCAAGTCCTTGTCGGAAACCATGTCCGTGGAAAAGATTGCTGCCATCAAGGCCAAGCGCTTGGCCAATAAACGTACCACCATTAAACGCACCGATAACGATGAGGCCGCCATGGGCACTGATTTGCGAGCCATTTTGGACTATGATGTCGACTCCACCAAGGATATCATTAGTCGCGAGCGGCAATGGAGGACGCGGACTTCCATTTTACAGAGTACGGGCAAAATATTCGCCAAGAACCTATTTGCCATGCTGCAGGGAATTAAAGCGCGCGAAGAGGGAAGGCAGGGAAGACCGCAGGTCTCGAATAATGCAATCAAAATGCCTGAACCGCCTCAACGAATCAATAAACCGCCCCAGCAACAACTTTCCCAGTACAATCGTTACGATCAGGAACGTTTCAATCGACAAAAAGAGGAAACGGAAGGATTCAAGATTGATACTTTGGGTACCTATCATGGCATGTCCCTGAAATCGGTGACCGAAGGCTCGTTGGCCCAGCAACGCAAGGCCCAAGCTGGAGGCGCAGGTGGTGCTGCAGCGCCCGGAATGCGACCCAACAAACCGGATATGGGGCTAGGTATGCCCACAGCTCAGAACAGGCAATTAGCATCCGGCAATGGTCCCCAGAAGCGTCCATCCCGTACGCCCATTATCATCATCCCGTCAGCGAACACAAGCCTCATCACCATGCTCAATGTAAAAGATATATTGCAGGAACTGCGTTATTTGTCTACGGCAGAAAAGAAAATGGCAGGTTGCCAGCGTGATACTGAGGTTCTGTTGCAAGTAAGTAAATGCAAATGATTTAAAGCTTGAATTGAAAATAATTGACTCTATCTTTTTCAGAGAAAACGTAATAATCAAACAGTCTCATATCGTGTAATAGATAATCCAATCAAGCTCAATCAGCAGGATTGGCAAAGAGTCGTAGCTGTCTTTGTCATGGGTCCACAATGGCAATTCAAAGGCTGGCCTTGGGATGGTAATCCCGTGGAGATTTTCTCAAAAAGTAAACTTTAACTATCCTCAATCATTGTGGGCAGGAAATACTAAATGAAATGTTCTTTATTTCTCATCTGACAGTTTGCGCGTTTCATTTGTGCTTTAGTGAGCTGAAACTGGATGCAAATGTGGAACGCTGGTCAGTGACGCTGCTGCGTCTATCGCAAAACAAAAGGCATTTGGATAGAGCAGTGCTTAGCAAATTTTGGGAAACTCTCGACAGGTAAGCCAGAAAATCTTCTGCTAACACTGTAATTTTCATTTAACTGGACTTTCTTATTACGTTTTCAGATACATGGCAAAATACAAGCCCGACTTAAGGTTTTGACTTCCTTCTACGCTCTTTGTTCTTTAATCTTACCTTCAATATTTTCATTTTAAATGCAATCTTCTTTAGTTTTTCTTTATCATTTACTTCAGCCTAAGTTTACTCAATTTCCAATTTTAAAAGAAAAAAACTGGCTTCAAGTTTATAATTAGTTTTTGAATTTTTTACCATTACAAGAAAAGTGAAACCTCTAAAACTTCCTATTTAAGAAATAATCATAAAAGTTTGTTAAAAAGAATAGAAAACCATCAGATAATGTAATCTGTAGAATTAGTTATGTACAATAAAACCACAAAAAAAGTTATAAGCCTAAAGTGAAATTTCTGAATCGTTTTTTTTTTTGGTTTCTTAGTTCTTGTGACAGATGTTGGTAGAATTAAAGTGGACTAATCCTAGTTCCTGAATGACAAGTTGGGCTCGAATTAATTATCTATCTCAAGAGCAAAGAAGTTCAACTTTGGACATTGATCCCAGCATATTCCCTTTGTAAAATCAACAATTATACGTATTTTTTTGGAATGTTATCACATAATTAAGCAATCGAATTCAATTCAAATTTTATAAATCACGTAGAAATAGACACAATATAAGAAAGTTACAACAAAACAATAATAATAATAATATATAAGAGAATATTTATGTTTTTGCATTTAAACTGCACCCATTTGCAAAATGGGAGTAAAGAGTTTATATGCCTTTTCAATATATTGAACAGCCGACAACATTTCGGCAAAGAATGTATTGACTTTCGATTTGGACTCCTCTGTCAAGGCTCCATTATCTTGGGCACCTTTGCTGGTTAATATGGCCGCATAGCGATGCGCCAGACCCTGAAGATGTCCATTGAATTGTTTACATAGATTCACAATGCCATCCACTTCATTGGCTGTGCTGTGATGCGGCTTGACCAGCAAGAGTTCGGCAATTTTATGAAGTTTCAACATTTCCAAAGAGCAAGCCTCGCTCAGAGCGTGTATACTTTTTGCATACGTCTCATCCAAGTCAGCAGTTGAATTAGCTTCTTCAGAGTTCAGCCAGTTGAGACAGTTTGACCAGTGACTGGAAAACAAAAAGGAATCAGACGAAACCTTCTCAAGAAAGATAAATCTACTTACCTGGCCAGTTCATCGAATTGAATCCCCAGATCTGCGTCTGTTATTGAGGATAGCAAACGTTCGCCCAACTCATTGGCTTCGTAATGCCCTTCACTATCGCACTCCAGATCTTCCAGCTCCAGAAGTTCTTTTACCTCTTCAATGGTTTCTTTCAAATCAGTCAATGCATTGCCACTCACTGCCTCCAATAGAGTGTCCAATTTGAGCCTGGATTCTTTGGATAAAATTTCCAAAGCCTCAAAATGCACTAATCCGCAATAGTTTTCAAACAAAACTTCAAATCTCAACTGAGCCTTTTGTTTCTCTAACTGGAGTTGGGCCAAAGATTGTTCTAATTGATCGGCATCCTTTTTGGCTTCTAACAGAATTGCACTTAAATTTGGTTTATTCGCCTCAAGGCCAAGCAATTTTCTTTTATTCATCAGTTTGGGATCATTATCCTGTAAAATTGTCATGGTCTTCTTGCCAATGCCTTCCAGTGTGTCCAGACCCGTGTTGAGAACCTTTGATCCCAAATTGGTAACGAAATCCAAACCAAATGCTTGTGCGGACTCATCGTTTTCATTCAGCTGCTCGGTGTTTGACTCTTGTGCAGGCATTTCACTTGCATCTTGTTCTACCTTTTGCTTTTGCTCCTCGACATTAATTTTTGCTAGCTCTTCAGGTTGGGGTACGCCTATAATTTGATTCAAGCCCTGATTCACTTGGTTGCCTAGTGTTCCCAATCCTTCAGTAGCTGTGCTAAGGACTGAGCTTAGTTTGCCACCCCATAAACCACCCCAACTGGATGTGGAGGAGGAAGCAGTGGAAACTGGATTTTGAACCTGCTGTGGTTCAGGAGCTGCTGTTGTTGTTGTTGTTGCTGGCTTTGCCTGGGTGGTGTCATTTCTGTTTTCGGGTGTCGCTTCACTCTCCACATGGACAAATTTATCATCATCATCGCCCCAGTCATCCCAGTTGTCATCCTCATCACTTTGATCCCAATCGTTGTTTGGTTTTTCTTCTGCTTTCTGTTTATTTGCCATTTTTTGTGTTATTTATGTTTTTTGTTGAATCCACGTATAATTCGTTTAAGTGTGACCAGAAGTGTAAAACTGAAGATGGGCAGATTTTCAAATATTAGAGATGGTAGAAAAGTTGTTACACGAAGTAGGTAGAATTACCCGCGAATTCAAAAGCTAATTCTCTGTCCATTCCACTTCTATATCAGATCTGTAAAATACAATGTTTAAATTTAAAACAAACTTACACTTACCTGAACAAGTTAGTCGCCAGAAGACTTTAAAAAACTGATCGTGTAGGCGGTCAGCAGCACTGCTTATATAGGCACTGGGCATAACAGAAAGTTAACAGACCTGTTATCAGAAAATGTTAAGTTAACAGAAAATATTAAGTTAACAGAAAATGTAAAGTTTACAGGAAATGTTAAGTTTACAGGAAATGTTAAATTTACCGAAAATGTTAGGTTAACAGGAAATGTCAAGTTAACAGAAAATGTTAAGTTAACAGAAAATGTTAGGTTAACAGAAAATGTTAAGTTAACAGAAAATGTTAAGTTAACAGAAAATGTTAGGTTAACAGAAAGTGTTTGGTTAACAGAAAGTGTTATGTTAACAGAAAGTGTTAGGTTAACAGAAAATTATAGGTTAACAGAAAGTGTTAGGTTAACAGATAGTGTTCTGTTAGCGTTACATATATACATCAACCATATACATATGTATGTACATATGTAATGTGTATTGCTAAATTGACTATGATGATAGGCAAACCGAAAAGCTTATGCTTCTGTCTACAAGTTTCGCTCTACAAGTGCAAAAAATTTCTTTATGCCAAAGTGTGCATTAAGAAGATTGTCTTACTATTGTTGTAATCTATCCAAACACCCAAAAATCCACACAAAACTCTCACACACACACCTACCCACACACAGAAGCACATCCACATAAACAACAGGAAATGTTAGGTTAACAGAAAATGTTAGGTTAACAGGAAATGTGAAGTTAACAGGAAATGTTAAGTTAACATAACGTTCTGTTATGCCTAGTGCCTATATAAGCAGTGCTGCTGACCGCCTACACGATCAGTCTTTGGAAGTCTTCTGGCGATTAACTTGTTCAGGTGAGTGTAAGTTTATTTTAAATTTAAACATTGTATTTTACAGATCTGCAATATAAGTGGAATGGACAGACAATTAGCCTTCGAATTCGCGGGTTATTCTACATACTTCGTATAACAAGTTCCCTACCATCTCTAATATTTGAAAATCTGTCCATCTTCTAATTTTACATACAATACATATCTGCATAGAATTTAACAATAAATAGTTATCAGAGTGGTTTTTTGATGTCCAGAAATATATAATTTTTTTGTAAAATGCAAATGTTGCCTGTATTTGAAAATATTTTTCTGTCAAAGCAAAGTGAAATTGCTTAAAGTGCGATGCTTGTAAAATACAGATAGCTTTTGCCGAATTTACAAACAATTGAGTACTGCTTACCTTTTGCTCTTATTAGAAATACATAAATTATTTGTTGGTCACAGGTCACAACAACAACAACAACAAAAACCGCTGTCGCCTGTGTGCATTGGAATGCCCAAGTTGGCTCACACACACTAATGCCCAGTCTCACACATTGATGCCAATGCATACAAATTGAATTGATATTAGTTTGTGAAATATTTAAGCCTCAAAATGGCATACGTACTATATATACGAATGTGTGTGCGTGTATGTGTTCGACCAGGTACTCTCCATTTGTGTGATCAGAGCTTAACAAGTTCTTAGAACAGATGCTGACAATAAAAACTGTTTGCACATGAAATAGACAAAACGACTTGAAGATACTCTGCCATAAAGAACATGTTATGTAGAAAAATTACTTACATATATTAATACATTGGCAAAACGTTTAAAATTCATTATATTTGTGGTTGTATTTTTCATTTACTAATCGCAGCAGACATTTCCATATGCTCTAAATGCAGTGTATCCAAATTCACATTCCCTTATCTATTGTATATGTGTATATGTGTGAGCACGATGGAAAATCTCTTTCTAATTTCTTGAGTTTGAGAGAGAATAAAATGCAAAAATTATTGCCTTTTAGGAAAATTTGCCTTGTAGGTATATGGAGAATACATTTTCTTTATTTTTATTCACTTTTATTTACTATTTTTGTTGATTATTTTGTGGTTGAGAATTTGCTTGTTACTGATTATTTTATGTTAGAAAATAGTAAAATGTATTCCATAGTTTAAAATTGATGCCATAAAAAGAAAAACTACTCAAAATAATTGTAAAGTGAAATATAGTAAAATAAAGAATTGATATAATTATAAGTAAATGAACAATTTACAATTTATCTCATTTTTATACTGCAGAATAATATTCCAAATTCTACAGCAATTCATCAATTCGTATACGGACCACTGTGCGTATGCTTGATGAACTTTTATGCGCTTCACCTTAGACCATAAACTAAGATCTTTTATATCTATATACGCAAAAATTATCTTTACTTTCAAGACTTATTCGGTTTCTCTTGAATATACAAATGAAGTCTAGCTTGAACATTGTCCCACATCTAACTGTACTCATAAATTAGAAAGGCACACACACATGCATACAGAAACACACGGACGAAGAAAATTTGTTCGTCAGGGAAGCAAAAAGTTTGCGGCAGGCTAACCAGCATATAAATTTGACAGCCAACGAAAAAGCAACGCAAAATTAACAAACCAACAGAATCTACGCAACGTGCATATACACAAATAAACACACACACACACCTTGACATAAACAAAAGAATTTTCATAAACTTGCCTCATACTTTCCAGGCAGACGCCATCAGTAGTTGTATGTGGATGCCCCATATTTCCCGCCCTCCAGAAGAACCGCACGCATATTTCGTCAAGGCAGAGAGAAAATTGCGTCAAGCCAAAATTTATCTATCGCCGAAGAGTGCAACTAGTTGAATAACTTTTGCTTCGTCTTAATTTTTTAATTAAAAATGTGGCATGGCAAAAAAACAAATGAAATATAGAACGATCCATAGTATATATATATAGAGAGAAGGAAGGAGATAGAAGAAGGGGGAAGGCAACCGCTAATATGTCAGTTGCCTGCTTGTTCATTTTTGCCTAGTGGAAAAGCCAAAGTAATTTCTCATTTACCTGTTACGGCAACTATCTGAAACATGTGACAATTTTTTGCTCGTTTGGCCATTTCCTAGGGAGTTTACCTTAGGTAAAAGGACTACACGGGATAACAATTAATTTTAAATTTAACTTTTGGCACAAATTATAGTATGCTAAAGTTACAAAAAATCAAATGTAAACTTGTGTGGAGATAAATTTGTTGAATCAAAATCATGATATTTCCCATTTCCGTCAAAGAAGTCAACTTTTCCCTCAGTTTGCCCAAATAAGTAGGCAATGATTTTTAAATATACTTAAGCTATTGGATTTGCCATTATCCAAAATTCAAAATGAGCCGCAGAAGTTACCTTTTTTAAAACAAAAGAAGCAAAATTTACAATTAGTATATTTGTAGAAAATCTTAATATTATTTCCCCAACTTTAAGCTTCGTTAGTTGTTCTGCTGAGATTGTCTTGAACAAGCAAATACCTCAACAATGTATTGCAAAATTAAACTTGGAAATTTGTTTTAACTATGAGTAAATATATAGACACACTCACACACAGATATACATTTCCCCATGGTAGAAGTGGGCCAAAGGACTCAAGCATCATCAACATCAGTCATCGACATTGGCTGGCAACTGCTGACATCTCTGTTCACGTCTCCCTTGGCTCAGTCTTTACAACGCTTTTGGTGTTCTACTCTACAACAATGTTATTGATACCTCATGCTTCCGTTTACAGACAGTGAATAGAAACCCTTTTGGCAAAGTTCCCTTGAGCATATTGTCTCAATGTACACACACACACAAACACACACACACATACACTCACCCACATACATATAGATTTTATTCCATTTGGTCTAAGCAAAAAGATGCCTGGGAGTTTTGTTGATGACAATAAAGCAAACTTCCAGCTGTTTATTAACATGTTTCTTTGTCAATATGTATACGTATATACATCAACACATCTATATATGAACATATATGTATGTATGTATATTGCTAAATTGACAATGATGATAGGCAAACCGAAAAGCTCATGCTTCTGTCTACAAGTTTCGCTCTACAAGTGCAAAAAATTCCTTTAGGCCAAAGTGTGCATTAAGAAGATTGTTTTACTATTGTTGTAATATATCCAAACACCCAAATATCCACACAAAACTCTCACACACACATACCCACACACACACACACAGAAGCACATCCACATAAACAAATACCCGCACAAGCAAAAGGACATAGATCCAAAAATACCCTAACTACAAGATAGCGTCAGCACTGAGAGAAAAAATATGTAAAGAAAATAATAAAGTTCAATTTCAATTGGCAAAAAGTCTTGAGTGAAAATAATGAAATGGAAATCAATTTTCTTTTCACATGAAAATTTAATATATGTATAGTCGTAATATTTTGTTAATATATATACTCTAAATATAATAATTTAAGCCTTGATTTGATTCAGCAGTTGTTTTGTTTCATTTACTTATGGGAGTAATGGGCTGAATTATTAAAACTCTTTAAATAATTAGTTTATGAATGTATTGCAAAGTGCTTTTTAATTAATAGTTTTACAATAATTTTAAACTCCAATTTGAGTTGAAATATAAAGTTTAGATTTTTTTGGGATTTCTTGGCCATCTTTTACTTGTAGTGTAGTTTTATCCAGCTTTGCCTGCAGGCTAAACACTCCCATGTTCTTTCTTACTCTTTCTCCTTTTGGTCCTTTTTGCCAGTTTCAACTTCCTTGCTGTTGTCATTCCACTCAACAAAAGGATTCAAATTTCATTAAATCTCGTACAAAAGTATCAAAATGCCATTGTTGTCATGGCAATACTCACACTTACACACGCACCCACACTCACATTCACATCCCTCCACCACACACAATATGTGTGCAGTTGCCAGGACTCAGGACCTGGAATCTTCTCGCCACACCACACACACAGCGCCACTTCACTTCTGCACTTGCCACATTCGTTGAGATTCATTCTGGAGGACGGCTTGAAGTCTTTAGATATTGGTAACTGCTTTTACATTGGGCCTTTTATTCGATTTACGTTTGAACTTACCAAACAGTTTATGTATTAGTGACTGTGTGTGTGTGTGCCAAAGTGGGCGTGGTTTGATCACTATCTTCCGCATACATGGTATAATGGAAAACTTAATAGAGAAGACAACTGAAACAATATTGAGAATTGTTGTTGTTAAGTGCTGCCAATGTTAATCGCTTGGCAATTGCAATTGTTGTTCCGACTTACGACTGATACCATAGACAACTGACTAAGCCTTTATTTAGCGTAAATAACATAAAACAAATCCATATATCTAGGATTATATCAGCCCAAATCTTTTATGGGAAAAGGACACCTGCCTTTAGAGGGATAAAAAAAAAACGAAAGAAGATTTAAATAAAATAGCTTATATTATGTGTTCACATCAAAGCGAATTTCTTGGAAAACTAACAAGAAAACTTTCTAGTTTCATTTCAAAATCTATCTGAAGATATAATTTCCCTTGAGTAAAGAAAATTTCTTACCTACTTTAAGGAATTTCTTTCCCCATTTTTTTTTTGATGGTAAATTATGCTTATAAGTTTTGTATTGCATAAATGCTTGAACTGATTAATTATTCGAATTAATTAACTTCAGATGTTGAAACACTAAAAAGTCTCTCGTCCCCCCCCCACTTTAACATTCAGTTTGTCATAACTTGTGTGTTGTTTTGGCTCATTTAATTAATTTAGCTGGTAATTTATAAGCTCACTTAGCGTCAGGAATTTCATGTCCTCTTCATTCTAGTTATCCTGTATATCACGCCACAAATATTTTCATAAACTTTCCTCTCATCTAACCGCATCTTGCTCCCTAGCAGGCTCTGGAAACCAATTAGGTTTCCCTAATAAGAGAGGGTTGGGGGGGGTTCCCTTCCCAGCGGAAAACTACACGTACATATTACACTCTCTCGTAGAGAGGGTAAAACTTTTTAAATTGCTTTCGCATTAAAAAGAATGGTTAACTAAAATTTGTTTGCTGTCATATTCAGTTCTTCTCTCTCATAAGACGACATAATTGGGTGAGTTAAATCGACTTTATTATGCCCTACATAACAGTTGACTGCAATTTTAATATTTCTCAATTTGAGAAGAACTTTTTGAAACAAGTTTACCATTTGCATTTTCACACTAGTTTAATTTTATTTTAGCTAAAAGTTGAAGTGACGTTTAGTTGACTGACACTTTTATTTTTTTATTGTTAAAGCTTTAAAAATAAGTTGGCTAACATTTATGTAAAAGTTATATTTATAAGTATTAAACAGTTGATTGGGGAAAGAGAAGCTTTGCCTTTGAATTTTCATCTTTCTTTCTCAGGAAACATAAAGCCAACTTTTATTTGGTAAGGCATTGTTTTGGCATTAGCTGTAGCACCTAAAATCCCTGATATTTTGCCCAATCTCTCTCTCTTGCACGTAACTATAATTACCCATGAGCATTTCCACTTTGTCAAAACCAACTGACGCCACTTAGCCAACTGGTGTCATGATATTACAATACCATATAGTACACACAGACGCCCATCCATATACCTAACCATATCCATGGATCCCTATCCATGCTATATCAATAACCTCACACAGTCGCACCCACACCCAAAACCCAAACCCCAAAAACGAAAATGCGAACGAAAAATGCAATTTTAATTAGCCGAACGTGCGACAAACGCACGTAGAACGCATAACCACAAGATGGCGCTGCAATTAGGCGAGGAGCAGAAACCCTGACTCTGCTCTTGGTCCAGTCAGTCAGCCAGTCAGTCAGCCAGCCAGTCAGTCAGTCACTCAGTCATCGACTACGTGCTGCTCTGCCAAACAAAATTATGTGGCCAATGTGGCCGCGGGAGGATGGCGTTGTTATCGCGGAATGGCCAGGGATTCGACGGGATTCCAGGGGGTTTTCAGAAGCCAGTCGCTTGTTTTGCAATGGCCAAATTACTTTATCGATTTGCCTGGAACATTTGTACAATTTGGCTTGTTGCATACATTATGCCAGCTAGCGGGGCAAGTAAAACCAGCCAGCAGAAAGCTTGTTGGAGTTGGGTTGGGTGCTGGCGATGGATGACCACGCTAACGAGCCTCATTAGTGGCATGCGTGGAATTGGTCGCGTCTCGTTGACATGTGGAAGCTGCCACTGGAACGTGATTTCTTAAAGGATTCGAAGAGAAAGAAATAATGATTGTCATATGAGTTTGATGCAAGAAAAGGATGAAAGGCTTTATCTTCTGACACAACTTGACAACTTGATGGTGGGGTTAAGTCAGTAAGTCAGAAAAAATGATGTGGAAATGGCATGTTCCTAGTGAAAAGGATCTACCATACTTTAGAGCTATTATTAAAACTTATTGCAATTATTCCCGTTAAACATAATATCTTTAGTATACTTTAAATTGCTAGTTCTGTTGTATTTGCTCTTTCTCTCCATTTATCTTTCACTCTTCATCTGTGTGTGTAATCTATATCACATTCGCATGCCCTTTGGGGTATCCTTTTATCCTCTTTGGCATCTGCATAAAATCAATCAAATTGTATCCCAAGCTACAATACTTAAAAGGCCCCGGACTCTGTTGTGGCCCATAGGACTAATTAATTGATTGAAGATGTTGTTGTTCATGTTCTGTTGTTGTTGTTATTGTGGCCTGTCCTGATACTATACATTTCACTCCTTGCTCCTTTTGACCTCATTGTTACCCCATGGTCTCAGCAGTTGCAACTGTCATAATATTGACTCATTGGTCATGTAATTAATGGTGTTAAGACTCGCACGCCATTTTAATGCAATTCAATTGACAGGCAGCATCCGTTTTGCGTTTATAGCATTTCCCCTTTCATTTCGGAAAGCAACTCTACGGGCTGGCATATTGATTTCAATTATAATGATGCAATATGTAGGCATGGTTCAGGGGCCAATATCCCCAGGCCAATTCCCTAATTGTTGGGCTCTGTTCTGTGCACAGAATATTAAATAGGAGGCAGCTGAAGAGCACAAAAAAAATAGAAGCAAATTAGCCAAAGTAAAGAACTAAGCAGTTAATTGGAATACTAGAGATTAATTTAATCAAATATAGCAAACGACAACTAACAAAGACTTGATCATTCCAATAAAAGGTTTTCCATTGGCTACAAAGTCCATTTTAATTGTATTTAAATTAAAGAATCACTTTGGTTTAGTAAAGTTTTATTATAAAACATTTTATTAATTTACAGACACAACAATTTCTTAACGAAATCTGGCAAAAACAGGTAAAAGGCTTTTCATTTTTTTGCCATTATTCCCAATCTCAGAATCAGTTAACTTCAATTTCAACCAGCTTGCTATGCATCATTATCCTCATCGCTATCCAATTGAATTTTGCTGATTAAGGTATCGGGACATTTTGGTTTCATCACCGCCAAATTAGGCTCAATCTCTGAGGGAGGAGTGCGTTGTTTAGACCATAGGCATTTGCCACTATTCGATGTAGTCTGACTTGAGCTCTTGGCCTTGGCATTCATAGCCTTACTAAGTTGAAATTCCAAAGCTTCACGACCCGGAGCGTTGGTAGTTTTCGTTAGGCGTGTGGTTTTTGATCTCTTATCGGATAAAGTTTTAGATTTCAGTGGTGGTGTTGTTTGTTTCTGATACTTCTGATAGAGTCGCTCGGCTTCCTTTTGTTTGCTTCTATAAGGTCCTTCTTCGCCAAAGCCCAAGGGATATTTTCTCTCAGGGGGTTCCTCTTCACGATAGTAGTGCCTATCGGGTATATCGGAGAAGAGGTCATCATCGGTGGAGGACTTATAGTCTGTAGCCTCAGAGTCCAGATCTGATGAGTATTTTTGATTCTCTTTGTTCGAAGGTTTCTTTAATTGCAACACTTTTGAGCCAGACACGGGCAGAGGCTTCAATTGTTTAACTACTGAGGTTTTTGGCAAAGGTTTTCCAGGCATGTTTCGTATGACTTTTGTTAGAGTGGTAGAAGAATTCTTCGTTTGTGTTAGAATTTGCTCTTGGTTTGCCTGCGTTGGCTTCATCGATGGCAATTGTTTGATCTTCAGAGTTTTCTTATCTCTTTCCTGTTCTCGCATAAGAATTTGCAATAAAATGGGCAATTGCTTTACGTCATGTGTATTGCTAAAGTGGGCTTCCAGATCTGAACGTGTGGCCAATGAAACACCCGATTCCATCTTAAAAGTCTCCATGGTATGCTTGTAGCCATACCAATTGAAATATTCGATTATTAATTGATTCAGAACACCTACTAAGCCTTCATTACTCCCTTGGCCACTTGCTCCACACAGAGTCACATTGGGATTCAGAGCCAATTGTCCTTTCAGCATTTGCAGCACTTTCACATGCAACTCACTCTGCATTTTGCCTATAGTCCCGTTCTTCTCGAACTGCGCCTTGACGCTATCTTCGATCAGCTGTTCATAGGCAGCCTGCAAATGTTTCTCACCGTCGTTTGCCATATTTAATTTTTGTTTTTTTTGCACAAGAATGTTTGAGCCAGAAATAAATTCTTTACGTACTACAATTTGAATTCGAATTGAGTCTGCTAACACTTACATACACACACACATATGTGTAATGAATGATTTCATTTTGCATTTAAGTTAGACTAAAAGCCAACTAGATTCGTTTTTATTATGATTTGTCTGGCCTGTGGCCAGGCTGTGTTTTCTAAAGTCTGCAAGGGTTTGTAGAGTTAAGAAAAAGTGTATTAATGTCCTAAGATATAATTTAAATTTGAGAAATGGGAGTTAGAAATATTTAATGCTGACTGTAAAATGCATTAAATAAGGGAAAGTAGGGGTCAAAATCTAAGTTGAGTCTCATAGATATTTGAATCGTTTTATAAGAAGATTTCTAATAGAGCATTGGAACAAATTTATATTTCTTTCTTCTTTGTTGATGTTTTTCACACTGTTTTTTCGGCAATCAAGAGACTTCAGACAAATTTTGCTGACTTTCTTGCTCTTACTTATGTCATTAAGGACAAAATATTACACATATATACATATATATATGTATATGTATATACAATAGGCTATATATTTAGTCATAGACGGCAATAGCCTAATCTTTTATTTCCATTTACTTTATACAAATCAATTTTTGATCATATGGAATAGGAGTTTTTTAGGCCTCTTCCAAAAAAGACGAAAATAATAATTTGTTAATCAATAAGATGGCTCAAAATAGACTCAAAAATGTGATTTCTATCAAAAAACAACCTTGTAAACGTTTGACTACTTCAGAAAGTTTGATTTTGAAGAAGCTTTGCTTGGCTATGCAATGATTTTAGAAAGTTTTTAAAAAATTGGACGACTTGGGCAACAAACCCTTATGTAGCTATTGCAAACTCAGGGCTCCTTATAAAAGCATTGAAAGAAATTGGATTTAAACTTATAGTATACAAATTTCTTAATGATATTTTGCATATCAAGTTCTTAGCATCTTTAAGTTTGCAACTTAACCTCACTTTTCATTAGTTCTTATTGCTCAGGTAAGCTGAAGGCCGAGTCTAATTAGCTTCTGTGCCTAATTAAACTTATACACACACTGACACAGACTCACATGCACATGGTTACCTTAAGTTGATCCAAAGTTGCCGCCAGAGGGCGCTT
Organism: Drosophila willistoni; assembly: GCF_018902025.1. Lineage (NCBI taxonomy): Eukaryota > Metazoa > Arthropoda > Insecta > Diptera > Drosophilidae > Drosophila > Drosophila willistoni. The sequence continues at coordinate 26,891,684 of NC_061086.1, read as the reverse complement.
GAAAGAGCTGCTCTAGACTTTGCCCTTTTTTTGTGCTATCAGTTGCAAAATTTATTGCACTTAATGGAATTTAAAAGTTTGTTTGCTTTGGAGAACATTTTGCGCATAAGTGGGCGTGTGTGTGTGTGTGTGAGTGCGCTAACGACAATGCCTCTTAAATGAATTTATGTTTAAACGATAATCATGCAAATTAATAGTTTCACAAGGACTTAAAAAAACAACCATTGAAAGGAGAGAAAAAAATATATAAGAAATATATAAGTACAAAAAGTTTTGCCAGCTAAAAGTTTTGTCTGTGTTTGCTTTTTCCTCGCTGCTGCTCTTTGTAGGTGCTGGCGCAAGAAAAAAAAAAAGTTTTCTCGGCAATTGAGCCAAAGAATTATTTAATAACTATTTTGGATTCTTTATTTTTTTTTTTTAAACTTCTTCTTTGCATTTGCTTTTAATTTTTGTAATGGAATTGTTGAGCAGTGCCAGAGAAGCAGAGCAAAAGAAAGCTATAGAAAGAGAAAGAAAGCAAAGTAGCAGAAAAAAAGGGTCGAACCAGCTGATTTATAGTTTGGCCAAAAACTTTTTGAGATTTCCAAAAGAAAAGAAAAGATTATAATAAATGCATACTAGAAACAAAATCTGTGAGGAAAAAATAAGTCAGTCGCATTTGTCTTTAAGTTTTAATGCAACTGATAGTTAAATATTTGTTGAACTAATTAGGAAAAGTGTTGCTGAAAACCAACCAAAAGGAACAAAAAAATACTCAGCCCCAATGCTGCGACATTTCCGGTTTATCTCTCCTTCTCTCTCAAAGCCAATTAGACAAAATGGCTGCGACACATTTCCGCTGGTTGGGAAAACTCTAGCTAAGGCTGAGGCTTAGCTTCGAGGCCAGAGTATCACTTCACTTGCCCGGGTGGAGTACTATGAAAATCTTGAACAATTAGTAATAAGAGTACACAATGTGAATAAAAAGAGTGTAGAGGAAGTTGTCCTGAAACTGATTCCATTTTACTAGAGTAGATTAAGTCAGACAGTTTGAATTGAAACATGGCCTATAAAAAATCATAGACGTTCGATTAGGAATGGAAATATCTTTGAAATATAATTAATTTGTACTTATTTAATGGATATAGTGTGTATCTATAGTCGCCTATAAATTTTGGTGTCTCTTTGTGTTATTATCATTTGCCATTGGTTGTTATTATTGCCCTGGCACACTTTCGCATTTGCTAATCGCATTAATTATGCGTTACTTTCAGTTTGCTGCTGGGCCTTTTTGCTTATATATGTAAGTATATATCTATATATATATATGTATATATAAGAGTAGCCTGCAGGCTGGCAGAAAGGCAAGCAAAACGGCCAACAAATTGGTAACAAAGGCAAAAACTGCAGGCGTAAAAGACAAACGAGATTGAGACTTGAGATGGCCAAGAAACATAATTGCCAACACTCTGGGGAATTGAAATTGAGAGCAGTAGAAAATCTGCAAAGATGGAAATTTTATTTCATTAATTATCAATTAGTTTTGTGAAAATTATTATGTCTTGCTTTTGCAATCTCTCACTCTCTCTCTGTGCTCAGTTTGATTAAGTGGTTCATTTTCAATATGTATCTAGATAAATTTTGTTATTTAATCAATTATGAAATCTGTTCGGTTCTGTTCTGTTGGCAAAACGGAAATTAATTTAAATTTGTCAAGTGTTTAAACAAATTGCTTGCATATATGTATGTATATGTATTTATTGGAAAATTATTTAAAGCTACTAATATGCTTTCGTATGGTTTTGATCATCAAATCGGCCTGAGAGTTTGATGAATCCCGCAATAGGCCAATGACCTCGGATATTCCACCACCAGGTCGTCCACGATGGGCCTTGGTGGCCAGGGCATATAGAACACCAGCACAGGCGCCACGTTTACCCTCCCAATTCTCGGGACTGGGATCCAATCTTGAAAAGAAACAGAAAATAAGTGGGTGTATCTGTATATGAGAGCTGATTTTTCTTACTTTTCCAGCATGTCAAAAGCTTTGGCAGCCACCCAAAACTCTTCACACTTGTAACACTCGTTCGCAATCAATTGTAAGAGTATAAAGGCTTCGGCATTTGTATCTCGTGTTATGAATACATTCCATGCCAATTCCGGATGACCACAATGTACATGACATTTGGCCAATATCATGCAATATGTATGCTGATTCTTAATATCCATATCATTGATTTGCATTAGCAATTCCTCAGCTTCCTTGTAATATCCTGTCGCACATTTGGCCTGAGCGAAATTATAATTGAATATATCATCATTGACAAAATAACTACGAATCGAATTCATGTAGACAAGAACTTCCTCGAACTGTTCATAGAGAAAGAAGGCCGAGGCCATGCTCTGTCGTCCTGGAATCGTATCACATTCTGTGGCCGAACTGCCCACTAAATGTAGATTCTGTTGGGCCGTCTTAATATGCTCCTTCTGCAAGGACGAGTTAAGAGTGAATTGTAAGCATTTCTAGGAGCTTAAGTGAAACTTACCGAACCCAATTGCTGTCCGAGAGCAGCATGAACGACACCTTTAAGGATATACTCGTGCGGTGAGGTTGGTTGCAGTTCCTTCATCAGGGCATGTGCCTCCTGTACCTCGCCCTGCTTCAGATAGTAAATGGCCAAATTAAGACGCGCCTCTGGTATGATATTGAGCAAACCAGGCAAAACTCTTAGGGCACCGTCTCCATTGCGAAATACAACCAAATTGTGTTTGATTAAATCAGCACCAAATGTACCATTATCGGCAATATTTTTAATCTCCTGTTCGGCGACACGTCCATTGAATAGACGAAAGCGATTGCAGGCTTTCAGATTGATGGCAATGGTGCTATCCGCATGCTGACCCATATAGACATCGAGAACCTCCTGCGACATGTCGTAGTAGTCGAGCTTATAGAAACACAAAGCCAGGTACACATTAATGGCCATGTAATCCTTATTGTCCACCAGGACACGCTTATAGACATCAATTGCCTCCTGATAGTGAGAGCGCATGTAATGCATTGAGGCCAGGCTCAGTTGTTGCTCAATATTGGGTGAATTTTGCAGCTCCTCAAGTAGATTTACCCATTGCTCTTCCTTGCCCAGTTTGTGGGCCAAATGGAATAAAAGACGCTGTTTCAAAGGGTTACTCTCAATGACCAGGGACATCATCTGGTGGGCTTCCTCATATAAGCCCAAATAGAACATGCAGACAGCTAAATTGAGTTCAAGATTCTGTTTGCCATTCTCCTGTAGCGATTTATATTGATTTAATGCCTGTTGATAGTCACCCAGGTGGAAACTACAATAAGCAATCCATTGATCGATTTGTTGTTGTTGCAAATCTTTATCACCCTCCTTTCCCTCCTCATCATCGCCATTGGAGTACTGCAAAAAGTATTTTAGTTGAAATTTTTATAAAATTCTACGCTTTCTTTTGGTTTGTGTTTACCTCCAAAAATGCTCGGGCTCCTGTATAATCCCGTCGAATAATGAAATCCTCCAATGTGGCTGGTGCAGGTGCTTTCCTTTGATTCGTCCTGCCACCTGCAGTCCCAACTCCAGGACCTCCTATGCCGCCACTGCTGGTCGCATTCCGTGAACTAGCCGAATCTGTTTTGCCACGTGAAAGTATCTACAAACGGGCAAAACTCTCTGTCTTTGCAAAATGTTTTAAACATTATTTTCAGCTAAAATTTCTTACCATTTTTTTTTGAGTCTTTTGCTTTTTGTTTATTTACGTTCTTTTTCTGGGAAATTCAAGTATTTTCTGTTCGTCTGCGTTGTGTCAGTTTTCGGTTTTTGTTTTGGCTTTTGTTTTGCTTTGCTTTGCTTTCCTTTGCTTTGGTTACGGTCACTTGGCAACCTACATAGCATCGATAAACATTTTGCTGTGCTTCATTTCACCATGGAAACCGAAGCAACTAACTGTTGCTTCACAGCTGAAAAGCATCTAACAAGCCAATTGCCAATTGCTGAGTTTCAATATGCTCAAGAGTTTAATGCAGAGAGAAATTGGAATGGGATTCCACATAAATATTTAAAACACAAAACACATTGATGGCAATATATTGAAAATTTAGTTAATCATAAATTTATAAAGAAGCTCTAGAAGTTTATTATCATTTTCAGTATTTTGAAAATTTTTGGCATTTATAAAAGACATTTTCCTTTAAATCTATTCATGAAAGTTTTTTATATAGAGTGAACTGTTCCGTTTTAGAAACCTTCCCTTTTTGAAAACTTTTGATTAGGCTGAGCTCAGTTTCTAGAGCTTAAGATGAGACTAGTTTATGATACTGTTACTTTATGCTTAGCTTTGAGAATTTTCTTCATAACATTCACCTTTTTATGGAGGCATGCCTCACCTTTAGGTGGTATGCCTCATGGCATGCATTGTTGACACATTTTTCAGTGCATTTGCTCAAGTATTTTGCGTGTGTATGTGTTGTTTTTTTTATACTTTAAGTGTAAGTTGCATACGATTCATATTTCAATCTAGCATATCTCTCTCTTTCGCTCTTTCTCTCGTTTCTTGCCTGCATGTCTATCTCAATCAACTGTGCACCATTAAGCCATGTCAGCAATGGCACATAAAAATCCATGGCAAAAAAAAAAAAAAAACAACAACATGGAAATTGTGAAAGCATTGCATTCCTTACAGGCGTTTTTTGAGTGACGCACGCATATTTCATCTTGAGGCTGACTGCATAAATATGCAGAACTCTGAGTGCAAATACATATGACTGACAGATGAAGATTGTGTGCAAAGTTTAAGTACATTTGAATGCTTAAATGTGCAATAAATTTGGGTTAAAAGAAAAATAGAATATGCAGAAACTAGTTCATTTTCATCTGATAGCATAATTTTGTTTAGTTGGCCAAAGATTTCAATATGCAGGGTATAAATACTTCGTTACTCTTCTTTATTGATGGCATAATTTTGATTGTGAATAATTTTTGAAAATTTTAAATTCACAAAAATCCATAAAATTCATTTCCTCAAGAGACCCGCATTCTCTCATGTCTCTCTCTCTCTCTCTTCCTCTTTCCATTTCCATCCCCATATCCATTTGTATATCTCTGTAGAGATAAAATTTCATGTCAAAGCCACAAATATGAACAAACGAAATTGAATATAAAATACAAAACACCAACAACAAAAAAAAAGAACAAGTGCTAGATAAAAATGAAAACAAATCTGTTTTGCCTAAAATAAAAACCTAAAGTAAAGTCAAAGTATAATACTAAACGAAGAAGAAGAAGAAAAACACATACATATACATATACATACAACAAACACACAAATAAGCATATTGTGGAAACAAATTTATTTTCAAGTTGGTTTTGGTTTCTGTATGCCGCGTGCGCCTTTGTTTATGCTACACTTTATTGCGCTTTTGCAATTTCGCGTTTCCGTTTCCTGTCAAATCAGCCATAAAAGACGAAGAATGAAGTGAAATGAAGGAAGAGAAGAAAAAAAAAAAAGAAAAACCGAAATCGTGACCCCGCCTTTTGCCATCCACTTGATGTGCGAGGCGCCTATTACATTTCGCAGTCGAATAAACAATGCCAACATCATTTGCACCTCCTTCATTATGGGGCTGCCTTCTTGTTATTTGTCAAACAAATAAACAGCAGGCAACATTGAAGTGAAGACGAAAAGGGGGGCAAAAGGAAGAAGGACACGCCTGTCACTTGGCTACGTGCAATTGTCTCTCTGGGCCACGATTTTCCATCATTATCATGGGGTGCCTTGTGTTTACACTTTTTTTTTTTTGTTCCAGGAATTTATTGTCATCGTCTTCCACATCGCCTTCTTCTTAGCCTTCTTCGTATTTACGCTTGTTTTGTTTTGTTTTCACATTTTAGTATATTTGCATTGCCTTCATCTTCGCACTAAGGCAAACTTTTGTTGTAGTTTTTGTTTTTTTTTTTTGCTCACAAGAAAATTGCAAACTTGCGAAATGAAGTGCAAAATTCAAACGGAAATTGAAATGGCAATGACAGAGTTGAGTTGAGAGCTGTAGACTTATCCCCACATAACCCTTACCCACCCTCCCTTCGCTTCGTTCTTTCGCTGTGTATGTTGCATTCTTTTTTTTTGTTTTGTTCCTTCGTAGTTGAGTATTTTGCTTTTCTTATTTTAGGTTTCTTTTTTTTTCTCCTCCTGGTCACATGTTCAAGTGCAGCTGCATAGAAATATATATATATATATGTAGGTATGTATATGCATTTTCCATTTTCTGTACTCTCAAAATAAAGTTGAGAAAATGGCGATTTTCTCAAGCGTAAACTAAACACTTGAGATGCGAAAATAAATAAAACTGGACATCATGGCGATTTATTGGTGATGATGATGATGATGACAACGATGAGAACGATGACTGCAATGACAACCAAGTGAAGAAGCCAAAGCTCTAATGTTGCATGCCACTGAAGCATGCATAATAATAGGACACTGAACTTTCTAAAGAAACTATTCAAAACGATAAATTGCTTTAAGGTTTTTGAGGCTGACTTGAAACAGAATGTGCAACTAGAAGCTATAGGAATAGCGATTACAATCGTCAACTGTCATGATCTAAGTGAAATACTAAACGCCTTAAACTTATCGTCAATGAGAGTCAAACATTTATTTTGATTTCATAATTAATTCAATTTATTCAAATAATAATAACAAATAATGATAGAATGGAATAGGCAACTTGTTCATAATATTTTGGCCAGCTATGATTGTCAATTTTGCGACTAACTAAACCTATGAGCTTGATATGATTAAAACTGCAAAACAAAAAAAAGCAAAAAAAAACTGTCGAAAATCAACGCTGACGCAAAATGAACTAAACTAACACCAACAACAGTTGCCAAATAGTTGACTAACTGTGTAGTCGCAAAACTAGTCCATTCAATTATTTATTTTGCATGCAATTTGAAATTTGAATTTCATTTATGCAACATTTTAATTAAATTTTTTACCACATCTCGTCCAGTTGCAGGCATCCGAACTGACACTTAAAGCCACAAAAATTACGCATACGCACTGTGTGCACATATATTAAATTAAAAAGTTGCTGGCGCGCGAAAAGTTTCATCTAACAGCCCATATCTTTTTGTCTCTCTCTCACACATATACACATATATATATTCTATCTCGCTTTGTCTCTACCTATTGCTATCTGTTTGGGATTTGTGCAATTTTTGTTTTGGTCAGTTATATTTAGTTTTTCACTTGTTTGGGAAATTAAATTTTCAAGTGTTCTTGTTTCTGTGTATATGTGTGTGTGTGTCTAATTTGATAAATTTTTGACAGTGATTTTATTGTTGCTGTTGATGTTAGCATAGAAAATGCAATTCATATTTAATTCCCTGCAGCTAACGAAGGTCAACAAGCATTTTAAAACTTGCAATCGCAATGGCAATGGCAATAGGAGAAATGCCAAAATCATGAAATGGAGAAATGGTAAATGGTGAAGCAGAAGCACTTATCGGCATGAGCAAGCAAATAAAATATGAAAATGTTTGTGCCAAGGCATTAAATGCAATGGAAATCCTAGGAGCCACACACATACACACACACAGACACAAACACCAGCGACCAGACCATTCAGCCAGCCAACCAGCCACCCATCAGCAGGAAGTGTGCAAATAACTGTTGCCAAACATTTTCGGCGAAAAATATGCGGATTGCATACGTTTGGGAGCACCAATATGGCAATGGAACAACGTATTTTGTATGCTGTGTGTTTTGGGTGCTTGTTTTCTCCTCCGATCGACATACTCATCGTTGTAGTTGGAGTTGGAGTCGTGGTCCACGTCGTCGTCGTCGTCGTAGTCGTCGTTTGCCGCTTATAGCAATGCATGCAAACAAGATTTAACGATAAAATTTTAATTAGTGCATAAATGGGCGCTTGATTGTGTGGGCGTGGCATCATATATAGTAGTGCAAGACATGCATGCAAACACACACACACACACATGCACCCAGTGAAGAGAGGTGGCCCAAGCACATTGCGGCTTTGGCGCGATTTGCTTTTATTTGTTTTGTTCTCAGCACAAGAGAAGAGACAAGTGTGGAATTGGGAGGAAGCTGTATTGAAACTGTTTCTGAAATTAAGCAATTTTGAGAGCCTGTCCCTTGGTACATACACATATATTTCGGGTCTTTGGGCTTTCAATGCGTTCGCATGAAAATGTTTTCCAAAGACTACAAGGCCCGATAAGCGTTAATTTGAAAACTAACTAAAGTGCGGCAAAAATATTGCTGTAATTCTACACACACACACATAAGATTGGCTAAAAATTCGTAAATTTTATATAGATGTTTCGTTGTAAATCAAATAATTTTAATGATAAGATTACTGTTATGGTTCCAGTATTATAATTCTTAAAAATGATTGGGAAGAAAGTACTTTGTTTAGCAGTTTTAAAGCTATTGTTACGATATAACTTCATGTTTAAGTTTTTTCTGGTTTACTTGGTTAATACTATTAAATTTGTCATATCGAAGGAATCGACCAATTTTCATTCTAGGGAGTTTAAATAAAGTATAAGTATGACCCAAAAAAAGAAAAGAGAAAGAGTTCAGAACACTTCCATAAGAATAATTAGTAGGCTAACTTCAAGGGGATATTTGGATAAAGCATGGCCCAAAATTAAATTCTTTCATATATAGTTACTCTCACTTAAGGAAAAATCCTTATTAAATTTCAATAAATAAATGATTTTGGTTGCTCTCTTAATGTTTGTCTATCTATTTCATTTAATAATTTATAATAATTGTGATTGCAATTAAAATTTCAATTTTCCACCTTAATGATGAAAGTCTTTTGTATGCAGTTGCTGCAGTATGATATGTAGATAAGTAAATAACTTTCCTCTTGTGTACAGGATATCTTTATACATTATTTTGAACCTTCACTTATCTGTCAGAATGCTTGTCAAAATATGTAAATTGTTGGTAATGTTCTGAATTCAGGAATGAATACCACATGAGTTATTCAAACATTCCTGTAGGTACTTGGACATAACAGCATTTTGGTCATGTTTAAGGATAACCAACAGTGCCTACAATATGCATGGGAATAGTGTGTGTGTGTGTGTGGATGTCTATAAGTGATGTATATGTGTGTATGTGTGGATGCTTTTTAGTTACTGACTGGCAAAGCTGTGAAAAGACGTGGACGTGGCAAAAATGCTTTCAGCAAAATGTTTGCGTATTTGCGTTTATATTGGAACTCAAACATACACACACACACACAAATTCATACATACACACACCTATAAACGACCCATAAGACTTTGTGAATCCCGTTGACTGTTTTGCACCGTTGGGGCCAAACCAACAACTAAAGCAACAAAAATTTCCTAGTTATCTAGTAACGAGCATCGACTTATTGTTGCCCTACATTACAATTTTGTTACTTAATCATAGATATTTAGATATTCTTAAAAGAACCTATTTTATATATATATATAATTTTAAGGCTTAAAACAATCAATATATGATCATGAATTCAAAGGATTTGTTTTATTCTCTTTTAGCTTTCATTTCAGATACTTCACATAGCCTCTTTGGTCTATGGATCCAGGGTATGAGAGGGAATAGTAAAAATGTAGAAATATATATGTATGTGCTGCATACGATGAGGCGCAACAGCCCGACAGGTACTAACTTTATTCAATATTGTAACATTTTTCCTTGATGTTGGCTGCTGTTCCTGTTGCTGCTTACGTTTTCCCTCTATCCTGCTCACCTCCATGTCTGCTTTTATTTATTTTAATTTTTTTTCTTCCCTCGCTCATAGCTCGCCTTTTGGTTCTTGGTTCTTTTTTCTTATCTGCCCTTTGCCTTCTTTTGGCCTTTTTTATGGCTCACCATCTCATCCGTTCTCTCGATTGCTGCTCGACATGCACTTTGCATACATTTTTTTCGCTTTTACGATCTGATGCTCCTTCCTTCACGTTTAAATATTTAGTAGATAGATAGTAAACTATGTTCGAGGTGTACACACACACTTGGAGAGAGTGTGGATGTGATATCACTGTGTGTGTGTGTGGGTCTATTGAAATTTTTATTAAAATAACCAAAGGTATGCCAAACTATGTATGCCATAGGCAAGAGATTTTTGAATCAATAAAGTCAATCTTTGGCAAATGTCGAGTTGATTTTCATTTTTGGCCAAGTTAAGCTTTAGCTAAATGAAATTCAGTCATTATCATTTGGCTTGCACTTTTCACAGTTCAATGAATTTGATGATTTCCATAGCTTAAATAGAAAATTTATGGTTTAATTAAAATATGTAAATGCATCAAATTAAACAGAGAATCAGAATCAGAGGAAAGAGAGGCAGATGGGTCAGAAAATCATATAATGCAAAATATTTCATACATTTGCAGAAAATTCAACATATTTACCACCAAATGAAGAGGGGGGAATAACCCCGTATTTGCCAAAATATTGAAAATAATTCGCTTGGTCCAAAAATCGTAAAACCGCAAAACAAATTTTTGTTTATTTGCCTGCAATTGTAAATTGTGTAGTTGACTTTACTCAACCCTCTCTCTTCCTCTCCATCATCCATTACCACTAAAGAATTTATTTACGTCAAAAAGTGCCTCCTTTTTGGTTTATGTAATCAAGGTCAGAACTTAGTTTTTGGTAAACTATTTTAATTAATTAATCTGCAGCTCTAAAATCCATATAAAATTGCTTAGAACTTTGTAATTTGTTGAGGATTTCTAATAGGAATGCCATTATGAAGATTTATGCTTGCAATTTATGGCTGATAATCCAAGATTCAGAATCTTAATTTAAACTAACCAAGAGTCTAAAGCATTTAATATCCTTTTTATGACTATGCACTCAAACGGCGTAATTCACAACGAAGAAAGGCCTTAGATTCGCATTTCATATGAGCAAGAGTGCAAAACAAGCTTGGAAATTTCCTCAAAGCCACATAAACAAGGCCAACAAGGCCCAAAGTCCCCATGCAAGTTAGCAAAAACAAATCAGCCAAAGGACAAGTAAACCAACCAAAATATTTTGCCACGATAAGAAACTTGGCCAGACAACAATAATAAACCAAGTCAAATTTCTCAATACACACACACACACCCCCCGCCCCAAACTTCATTACCCCCAACCCATCACCCTAATCCAGCAGCAGGCAAGACAATGCTAATGCCATTAGCTCAAGTGCCATCAACAGGAGTGTCATGTCATATAAAGTCTAAACAAAGGTAATAAATAAGTTTTTTAGGCTACCACCCTGTGTGCTGGTAAATGGGCGTGGCTGGCAGGCAGTTTGCTTAGCTTTGGCTTAGCTTTTAAGCCCATAAACTCTCAAATTCATCTCTGGGACACTTCTCCGCCAGTCGGCGACAATAAAGAAAATTGATAAAAACGAAATTACAGCAAAACAAGTTAACAAAGAAACGGCAAATATTTGCATCTGGTCGCTAATTTTAGTTGAGTTTTTGCAACCCCAAGCCTATGGTTATATCAAGTCTAAAATTTATTTTAGAGTGTTTAAATGGTGTAAAGTAAAATATATAAGAAATATTGATAATAAAGACATTGGTTAAGCATTACTAATTTGGCATCCTATGTGGAAAGTTAGTATATTTATTTTGTCACAAACAAGTTCAAAAGAGGTGAGTCTTGCCACTTTTTGGTTCATAAAGATGTCATTCTTAACTAGTTTTCACCTCAAAAATATGCCGAAAAAAGGATATTAAATGTTTAGTTTAATTCTTAAGTTTTTCTTCAGACAAACTGCACGTCTTTGGTGTTCCCTTTGTGACTTTGTTGACTTTGTAACAATTAATACTCCACATTTTAAAAAATTTCATAAATTTCGCAGTCTAGACAAATATTTAAAGTTATTTCCAAATGATTCTACCAATAATCCAAATGGCGTGAAGTATAAAAATCAAGTATTGCAACTTCCTACAGAAAACTGCAAACTCAATGCCATAAATTATAGTTTTCGACTGTTTTTTTGACTGTAAAAATTCGTTAAAAATTTGACTGTAAAAATTTGTTAAAAATTGTAAAAGTTTAAACTTTTTTCTCAATATTACTGTAGGTCACATAGTATACTCTATACCATAGAGTATATTTATATCAAATTCTATTCCAGTTGAACGATTAAGACTTGAGATTTTAATGAGTTATTTAAATAAAAATCTTGTTTGGAGAAGCCTTTTTTTGTTTCCCTTACATTTTATATGCCTAGTAAGTCGTGTAATTTTAATCCCTTTTAGTTTATACATATTTACAAAGATCATAATTTGCTCAAAATTCAATATTAGTCTGCAAAAAAAACGAAAACATGTGTGAAAGACCTAAAAATGCGATAACCCACGATATGGTGCATCATCTCCGTTACGATAAGCCAAAATTCACTGTTGTAAGCATAAAATAAAGTAATTTGTTTAAATAAATGGAAAAATATTTGTTAAAATAGGCGCATGATATGAAACCTACAAAATTTTGGCCAGGAGCTCGTTTTATGGTCGTCTGTGAGAATGGTGATCTGAATACGGCTGCCTATTGCTTGGCCAATTTCATGCAGGAGCCATTTCAAGATTATCCTATGGCCACGGTGGCTGTGCAAGAATCGATCCGAGACGATTTCATTGAACGTGTGCGAATACGTTTCAAGCAATTGAAACCTCATGTAGCGTTACATCCGAATTTCGAGAGGAACTACAATTTGCTGAAACACGATGGAAATATTAAATACGTTGTGGCCTATGATGAAGATGCTCCAGCCTGTGCCAGTCCCGTTCTGGTGACCGAGGGAGTTACGCATATTTATTTTCCCAGTGGTGCCACTGGAATGACCACGTTACATAAATTTGAAACAATACCGGATGTGAGTCTGATCTTTGGCAAAGAGACACCACCTTTTGATTCGATTTGTATATTTGATGAAGGGATTATAAGTGTGTATGACTTGGCTCCGCGTGTTAAATGTGTAAAGTTCTTTGTAAATTGCATTGACGTCTCCCTGGTGCCCATAATGGAGTATTATTCCAGTAGGACACCTCGTGTGGTATACAAGAATGGCTATCACTATGAAACACTCAGTATGAACGATACTTGGCGCATCATTGTCTATCCATATCTCGCTTCGTTAGCTCGTCCTTGCTGTTGTCCAGCGGGTCTATGCAATTGTCATTTTACAAATTTGATTTGCTGTGAGGAGAACTTACATTTAAAATAGTAAGAGTGAGTGTCTTCTGATTTGCTTCAGTCGTCGTTTGCTGTGTGATATCTGCAGAGTTTTCAGTCGTTTTTCCATTGCCAAGAAGAGGAAAAGATATTTCAACAGTTCTGCAATGAGTAGTGGCGCGGCTTGGAGACCGGCAACATGTGTGAGCTATAATTTTCGCGGTAGTTGCCTTTTGAATGGCTCAGAATACAGTCCAAGCAGGCTATAATGAACTTTCAAAATTGCAACAAATGTACAAGTGTTGCATATAAATTTCTTGTGAATTGTATAAATTAAGAATGATATTCCATGTGGCCATAAATTTTACAATAAATTGAAAATCAATGTATAATGTAGTCATTTTTTACTGTACTTTGCCGTTTCACCACAATAATTTTGTCGTATTTATCAGGCCATGTCTTTTGCTTTTCCGCTTTGACAGACGAGAATCCATTCCCCCCAATAGCTTCTCCTTCTCTGTCTTCCTCTTGGCTCTAGTGCACATATGTCTCCGACTGGTTTGGCTTTTAATAAAACTTCTCACCGCCGCCAAATATTTGCCTTGGCCTTGCCTATACAAAAAGAGAAGAGTCTCTCTCTTGCTCTGCAAAAAAATGTAGAAAACCCAAAAAGGAAATGAACAGTTATTCTCAAGTTTCTTGGGGTTTTCTTTCCGAAAAACCAAAATATTCTGGCAACCATTAGTTGCGGCATCTTGTCGCCAGCCGCCGCCAACATTGAAGTTTTTGTTTGGCTTTTATGTGCCAAGTTGTTAATGAGTTTGCCAGGATGTACTGCTTACTGCTTAGGCAAACGGAACGGCAAGAGGGGGGACGACGGGGCTTCTAGACTCTCTACCATGCTGCAGATGTTGTTATGCTGCCTACTGCAATTTGGCAATGAAATATTTGCCAAATGTTCGCTGCAATAACTAATAAGAACTGCGACTGTCTGGCCGTCTGGATGTCTAATGTCTCTTTGACTGTCTGTCATTCAATGTCTGTCTGTCTGGCGTTTGAAATTCTGTGTCTAAGACTTAATTTTAAATTATATTTTAAAAGTTGTGCGCAAAGTTAGCTAAACGAAGCGAGCAGAAAACTAAATTTTTATCATCTGAAAAGTATGCTATAAAAATTGAAATTAGTCCACGATTTACCAAATTTAAAAAAAAAAGAAAGAAAATGTTAACGGATTCAGATCGAAAGACACTTTGCTGGGCCATTAAACATTTTACGACTCAACTGGGAGACAAGTTAAAAAGCATTTCTTTGGCTTAAACTTAAATTCTAATTCAGATACAAATTTATATTGCGTGCGTGTTTGTGTTTTTGCCTGCTTATTTGACATATATCTTTAGGCACTAAACAAAGAGTCAGACATTGTCTCTCTTACTTGTTGATCAATGCGAGATATTAACTTTTTTATGTCTACATTTTAAGCTTTAGATGTCTGAATCTGTTAAAGAAATGCAATTTTGTTTGTAGAATAATAAGAAAGTTGTATGTGGCGAAAGGGGCAAAAGAGAAATAGACTTTAACAACAACTATAAATTTGGCACATTAATAATAAAAGTATTTATAGAAAAACTATCCAAACATACTGCGATTGGGCATTAAATTCTTTTTTTTGTAAAAATCCACAGTTTTCCTGAATAGTTCTCATACATAAGTTAAACTCATACATTTCGTATATGCCTAAAAATTACTCGTTATCCACAATCGTTTTCATTATCCCCAACGGAACTACCTTTTAGTATTGCTTCATCAGGGGGAAACTCCTAAATATACATATATGTATGTGTATATAGGGATAATTACAAACTTGCTTAGTTTATTTTTCATTTTCTGTAGCATTTTGTGTTCAATATGTGAAATACCTCCAATCTGTCCTTAACAAACATCTAAAAATCTTGCTGTATAAAACCTCAAA